>NW_025767699.1:0-105000 GCF_003918875.1 Haliotis rubra
TCCAAACAGTCGACATAGATTGTGTTGTCCTCGTAATTTGCGTTGTCGTTCAGCAAATGGCATATATTTCTTGCAAATGTAGGTTGTTTCTCTTGTTTTTCCGGTAAACCATACAAAATCACATAGTTCCGCCTCCGCCATTGTTCCTGCTCCTAATCTAGATTGGACATCTTATCTGGCAGTTAGAAATGGATTCATTAGAGGATAACATGGACGTAGAGAATGATTCCAGATTCTCAAGTCTGTCAGCGATATCGTCAACTTGTGTGATATTCGGTCTGACCTGTACAGCATCAGACTGTCAAGATCGAGATAGTTTGCTGTACATAAGGTCTGCGGCCCGTATTCCTGTATAATAACGACAAGCAAAGCATGGACAGTGCAACTAGGGGATAGTATCATAACATTGTGAAATTAGTTGCCGGGAGAAATCGGACTCGTCAATAATGACAGCGAATTGTTAAAAAAGGGCTAATTTTACACTGTCTTGTAGCTTGGGTGGCGTTGATCTCAGCAGACTCAGATTTAATCCCTTTAAATTCTGTTGTGATTTGTCAACTGATTTGATTTCTGGGAGTAGTTCACGGTGCAGTTTTACAACCTCGGAATCAGATAAGTCACAAACAAAGGAAGTGACCAATCACGAATGGCAGTGTTTACCTATCAAGGTTCTTGACGAGGAGTGTTCCTGGTGAACCCAGAATTTGACACACACACACGCTCGCACGCACGCACGCACGCACAAAGAGAGACTAAGAGAGAGAGAGAGAGAGAGAGAGAGAGCAAGAGAGAGAGAGAGAGAAAGAGAGAGAGAGAGCGAGAGAGAGCGAGAGAGAGAGAGCGAGAGAGAGAGAGAGAGAGAGAGAGAGAGAGAGAGAGAGAGAGAGAGAGAGGGAGAGTCCTTATGTAGCTGTGTAAGCGAACCTCCAACCATGATAACACTGAAAAGCGCAATAGTCATACAGATCATTCAGTAGCTCATTTCGGCTCCCGATGACGTGTGAGATGTATTCCTGTACTTGCTGCCTCAATGACGGGGATGCGACGAGTGGGAATTGTCAGAAGTTCAGATTCTGGACCACCAAAGGTCGAAAAAGATGTTTATTGTACCTTTAACACTTCTCCGATTTCAACTGATCCTCATACAGACATTACACTGGATAGTTAAGGGCTATCTATTGTTGAAAACACAAACCTACAGAGCGCCGGGTAAAGCTTTTTCTTTCTCCCAAGGGAGCTTGTCTTGCACGTATTACACATTTTGTCACATGTAGAGGAGATGCTTTAGAAACCTTCGATGTCTAATGTTTGACTTGTAGGTCCGGTACATAGGGGCTGCTGTATGAACCAGTAATGTCTAACGTTTATCTAGTAGGTTCTGTATATAGGGGCTGCTGTATGAACCAGTAATGTCTAACGTTTATCTAGTAGGTTCCGTATATAGGGGCTGCTGTATGAACCAGTAATGTCTGGTGTTTGTCTTGTAGGTCCTGTATATAGGAGCTGCTGTATCAACCAGTAATGTCTAACGTTTGTCTAGTAGGTTCTGTATATAGGGGCTACTGTATGAACCAGTAATGCCTAATGTTTATTTTCAAGTTCCTGTATGTAGGGTCTATTCAGTGTACATGTAATGTATTATATTATATGTTTGCCATGTAGGTCATGTGTTCATGGGCTGCTACGAAGATGATGGGGATCGTATCCTTCCCCATGAAGAAATTAACAACAACATCGCTATGACGGTTGACATGTGTCGAAATCACTGCACCCAGAAGGGATACTCCTTCTATGGACTTGAGGTGGGTATTAAGGGCTGTATTTCAGATCTGAGATCTACTAGTGTTGAGAAATATGATAATTTGTTATATTACCCTTTAGATATGTTAGAGGACTTTTTATTGGTTAAGCTTTAAGCAGTATAATAATGTGGGTTTTTTCTTTTACCCGTTGGTTGGCTGGTTGTTTAACGCTGCACTCAACAATATTCCAGCTATATGGCGACGGTCTGTAAATAATCCGAGTCCGGACCAGAAAATCCCGTGATCAACAGCATTTTTACCCGTTAGATATATGAGAAGACTTTGAATTGGTTAATAGCCAGTGCATATGAAACCGTACTCTAAAGTTTCTAATATCGTATTTTAAAAAAACGTCACTTACAACACAGTTTTTTAACCGATAAATGTTATTTCCTTTCGAAATATCAGTCGACAAAATGAATGTTCTAAAGGGGAATAAATTCGCTACTCAGTCATTTGCCAGGTAGTATGGGGTGGTACGGACCGTTTGACCGTATCACCCGGTACTACCTGGCAAGTAGCCGGGTAACTAATAGTGATATTTTGGTATATCCGTTATTGATATGGCAGGCAACTATAACATACTTAGTCAGTCTCTTACACACCAAACTTTTGAACCCAATAGCCTTATTTAAGTATATATATATGTGAAGCCCATTTCTGGTGCTCACTCACTCACTCACTCACTCACTCACTCACTCACTCACTCACTCACTCACTCACTCACTCACTCACTCACTCACTCACTCACTGTTTATGCATCAGTTTCTCTTCCCGTTTATTTTACTCTTATACAGTCATTGTCATATTCTTCAATCCATGTCTGCGAAAGAATATTATCAAATCTGTATACAAGTAAGGTTAACGCTCTGTCCTCGGACACTTAGTATTTCCTACACTCTAGGTAGTCACTAATCTGTATGTCACAAAGTTACAGTGACGGTTATGTAGATGTAAGAATGCCAGTCGGTTTACTAGGCATCAGAAAACAGAAAATAATGAAAAGGAGAAATACCAGTTTGAATTAGAAAAACAGAATACAATTCAAAGTGACGAAAGGCGTAAGCGCATATGTCAGCCGCATGCTTTGTGTTAAAGGACGGACAGCAATGTTTCTGCGGTAACGTGATCAAGAGTGGCTACCTGAAAGTGTCCGACAACCAGTGCGACCGTACCTGCACAGGGGATCCAACCAAGACGTGTGGAGGATCGTGGAGGATAGCCATATATCAGGTTGTTTGACGGCCCTGTCGACGTGTCTCAAATATATTAAGTCAACAGCCGGACCTGAAGAACATTTGAAACCTGTGCTAAAATAGATCTGCTTGAAATGAACTCGGTCGGTCGGTTTATTACAAGATTTACGGCAGCCATGGTGTAATACGCAAATGAGAAACGTAACATCAGTATTCGGCATAGCACGAAAAAAAGGCGTTTCTCTGGAAGTTAAGATGCACCTCATTGTACTCTATATAACACCCTTACTTTGTTCCGTGTGAAGACAAGATACGCACACCCACTGTGCCGTGTGTTACACCCTGACATTGTTCAGTGTGAAGACAAGATACGCTCACCCACTGTGCCGTGTGTTACACCCTGACATTGTTCTGTGTGAAGACAAGATACGCTCACCCACTGTGCCGTGTGTTACACCCTGACATTGTTCCGTGTGAAGACAAGATACACTCACCCGCCGTGTCGTGTGTTACACCCTGACATTGTTCTTTGTGAAGACAAGATACACTCACCCAGTGTGTCGTGTTTTACACCCTGACATTGTTCTTTGTGAAGACAAGATACACTCACCCAGTGTGTCGTGTTTTACACCCTGACATTGTTCTTTGTGAAGACAAGATACACTCACCCACTCTGCCGTGTGTTACACCCTGACATTGTTCCGGGTGACGACAAGATACCCTTACCCGCTGTGTCGTGTGTTACCCCCTGACATTGTTCTTTGTGACGACAAGATACGCTCCACCACTGTGCCGTGTTTGTTACACCCTTACATTGTTCTGTGTGACAACAAGATACGCTCACCCACTGTGCCGTGTTTGTTACACCCTAACATTGTTCTTTGTGACGACAGGATACGCTCCACCACTGTGCCATCTTTGTTACACCCTAACATTGTTTTTTGTGACGACAAGTTACGTTCCATCACTGTGTCGTGTTTGTTACACCCTAACATTGTTCTTTGTGACGACAAGATACGCTCCACCACTGTGCCGTCTTTGTTACACCCTAAGATTGTTCTTTGTGACGACAAGATACGCTCCACCACTGTGCCGTGTTTGTTACACCCTAACATTTTTCTTTGTAACGACAAGATACGCTCCACCACTGTGCCGTGTTTGTTACACCCTAACATTGTTCTTTGTGACGACAAGATACGCTCCACCACTGTGCCGTGTTTGTTACACCCTAACATTGTTCTTTGTGACGACAAGATACGCTCCACCACTGTGTCGTGTTTGTTACACCCTAACATTGTTCTTTGTGACGACAAGATACGCTCCACCACTGTGCCGTGTTTGTTACACCCAAACATTGTTCTTTGTGACGACAAGATACGCTCCACCACTGTGCCGTGTTTGTTACACCCTAAGATTGTTCTTTGTGACGACAAGATACGCTCCACCACTGTGCCGTGTTTGTTACACCCTAACATTGTTCTTTGTGACGACAAGTTACGCTCACTCTTTACGCCATGTGTTACGCCCTACAGTATTGCTATACAATATCTATTGGACAATCCAGATCATTCGTTTGATTTATAAACTTTGAAAATACTTTGCTAAGATACTTTTCAAAGTGTAACGGGAATGGAAGCTGGAAAGTTGAAAATATTGCCCTTAAACGCGGCATCCTGTTTTTCAATTCTCGACTTTTTGATGGTCATTTCACTGGTCAATGAATGCTCGTGAACAATTCTGGCGTGACCTGTTATTGTATGTCATTAGCTTTCTGTATGTAGCTACAATGAGCACTAAACTATTAGTTGAATGTGTTTTCCATCCATTACGGTCTTGAATAAATGTGGTGCATTCACTAATTAATGATGTCAACATCACGATTTCATCCTTGTGGTGTAACGCAATATGTTCATTTGTCAACGACGTCAACATCACCATATCCTCCTTGTGGTGCATCGTAATATATTCATTTGTCAAGGATGTCAACATCACCATATCATCCTTGTGGTGCATCGTAATGTAATCATTTGTCAAGGATGTCAATATCACCATATCATTCTTGTGGTGTATTGTGATATATATTCATGTATCAAGGACGTCAATATCACCATATCATTCTAGCAGAGTATTATGATATATTCATGTATCAAGGACGTCAATATCACCATATCATTCTTGTGGTGTATTATGATATATTCATGTATCAAGGACGTCAATATCACCATATCATTCTAGCAGAGTATTATGATATATTCATGTATCAAGGACGTCAATATCACCATATCATTCTAGCAGAGTATTATGATATATTCATGTATCAAGGACGTCAATATCACCATATCATTCTAGCAGAGTATTATGATATATTCATGTATCAAGGACGTCAATATCACCATATCATTCTTGTGGTGTATTATGATATATTCATGTATCAAGGACGTCAATATCACCATATCATTCTAGCAGAGTATTATGATATATTCATGTATCAAGGACGTCAATATCACCATATCATTCTTGTGGTGTATTAT
Source organism: Haliotis rubra (assembly GCF_003918875.1). Classification (NCBI taxonomy): domain Eukaryota; kingdom Metazoa; phylum Mollusca; class Gastropoda; order Lepetellida; family Haliotidae; genus Haliotis; species Haliotis rubra. The sequence goes on from NW_025767699.1 coordinate 5,530, forward strand.
GATATATTCATGTATCAAGGACGTCAAATCAATATCACCATATCATTCTAGCAGAGTATTATGATATATTCATGTATCAAGGACGTCAATATCACCATATCATTCTTGTGGTGTATTATGATATATTCATGCATCAAGGACGTCAATATCACCATATCATTCTAGCAGAGTATTATGATATATTCATGTATCAAGGACGTCAATATCACCATATCATTCTAGCAGAGTATTATGATATATTCATGTATCAAGGACGTCAATATCACCATATCATTCTAGCAGAGTATTATGATATATTCATGTATCAAGGACGTCAATATCACCATATCATTCTTGTGGTGTATTGTGATATATTCAGGTATCAAGGATGTCAATATTATCATATCATTCGTGCAGAGTATTGGGATATATTCATGTATCAAGGACGTCAATATCACCATATCATTCTAGCAGAGTATTATGATATATTCATGTATCAAGGACGTCAATATCACCATATCATTCTTGTGGTGTATTGTGATATATTCAGGTATCAAGGATGTCAATATTATCATATCATTCGTGCAGAGTATTATGATATATTCATGTATCAAGGACGTCAATATCACCATATCATTCTAGCAGAGTATTATGATATATTCATGCATCAAGGACGTCAATATCACCATATCATTCTTGTGGTGTATTATGATATATTCATGCATCAAGGACGTCAATATCACCATATCATTCTAGCAGAGTATTATGATATATTCATGTATCAAGGACGTCAATATCACCATATCATTCTAGCAGAGTATTATGATATATTCATGTATCAAGGACGTCAATATCACCATATCATTCTAGCAGAGTATTATGATATATTCATGTATCAAGGACGTCAATATCACCATATCATTCTTGTGGTGTATTGTGATATATTCAGGTATCAAGGATGTCAATATTATCATATCATTCGTGCAGAGTATTGGGATATATTCATGTATCAAGGACGTCAATATCACCATATCATTCTAGCAGAGTATTATGATATATTCATGTATCAAGGACGTCAATATCACCATATCATTCTTGTGGTGTATTGTGATATATTCAGGTATCAAGGATGTCAATATTATCATATCATTCGTGCAGAGTATTATGATATATTCATGTATCAAGGACGTCAATATCACCATATCATTCTAGCAGAGTATTATGATATATTCATGTATCAAGGACGTCAATATCACCATATCGTTCTACCAGAGTATTATGATATATTCATGTATCAAGGACGTCAATATCACCATATCATTCTAGCAGAGTATTATGATATATTCATGTATCAAGGACGTCAATATCACCATATCATTCTAGCAGAGTATTATGATATATTCATGTATCAAGGACGTCAATATCACCATATCATTCTAGCAGAGTATTATGATATATTCATGTATCAAGGACGTCAATATCACCATATCATTCTAGCAGAGTATTATGATATATTCATGTATCAAGGACGTCAATATCACCATATCATTCTTGTGGTGTATTGTGATATATTCAGGTATCAAGGATGTCAATATTATCATATCATTCGTGCAGAGTATTGGGATATATTCATGTATCAAGGACGTCAATATCACCATATCATTCTAGCAGAGTATTATGATATATTCATGTATCAAGGACGTCAATATCACCATATCATTCTTGTGGTGTATTGTGATATATTCAGGTATCAAGGATGTCAATATTATCATATCATTCGTGCAGAGTATTATGATATATTCATGTATCAAGGACGTCAATATCACCATATCATTCTAGCAGAGTATTATGATATATTCATGTATCAAGGACGTCAATATCACCATATCATTCTAGCAGAGTATTATGATATATTCATGTATCAAGGACGTCAATATCACCATATCATTCTAGCAGAGTATTATGATATATTCATGTATCAAGGACGTCAATATCACCATATCATTCTAGCAGAGTATTATGATATATTCATGTATCAAGGACGTCAATATCACCATATCATTCTAGCAGAGATATCATATTCATGTATTATCAATATCACCATATCATTCTGCAGAGCATTATGTATTGCATGATATATTCATGTATCAAGGACGTCAATATCACCATATCATTCTCAGCAGAGCAGATATATTCATGTATCAAGGACGTCAATATCACCATATCATTCTCAGAGTATTATGATATATTCATGTATCAAGGACGTCAATATCACCATATCATTCTTGCAGTGTATTGTGATATATATTCAGGTATCAAGGATGTCAATATTATCATATCATTCGTGCAGAGTATTGGGATATATTCATGTATCAAGGACGTCAATATCACCATATCATAGCAGAGTATTATGATATATTCATGTATCAAGGACGTCAATATCAATATCACCATATCATTCTATTCGTGCAGAGTATTATGATATATTCATGTATCAAGGACGTCAATATCATCATTCTAGCAGAGTATTATATATATTCTAGCAGAGTATTATGATATATTCATGTATCAAGGACGTCAATATCACCATATCATTCTAGCAGAGTATTATGATATATTCATGTATCAAGGACGTCAATATCACCATATCATTCTTGTGGTGTATTGTGATATATTCAGGTATCAAGGATGTCAATATTATCATATCATTCGTGCAGAGTATTGGGATATATTCATGTATCAAGGACGTCAATATCACCATATCATTCTAGCAGAGTATTATGATATATTCATGTATCAAGGACGTCAATATCACCATATCATTCTAGCAGAGTATTGGGATATATTCATGTATCAAGGATGTCAATATCACCATATCATTCTAGCAGAGTATTATGATATACATGTATTCATGTATCAAGGACGTCAATATCACCATATCATTCTAGCAGAGTATTATGATATATTCATGTATCAAGGACGTCAATATCACCATATCATTCTAGCAGAGTATTATGATATATTCATGTATCAAGGACGTCAATATCACCATATCATTCTAGCAGAGTATTATGATATATTCATGTATCAAGGATGTCAATATCACCATATCATCCTTGTGGTGTATTGTGATATATTCATGTATCAAGGACGTCAATATCACCATATCATTCTAGCAGAGTATTATGATATATTCATGTATCAAGGACGTCAATATCACCATATCATCCTTGCAGAGTATTTTGATATTTTCATGTATCAAGGATGTCAATATCACCATATCATTCTTGTGGTGTATTGTGATATATTCATGTATCAAGGACGTCAATATCACCATATCATTCTAGCAGAGTATTGGGATATATTCATGTATCAAGGATGTCAATATCACCATATCATTCTAGCAGAGTATTATGATATATTCATGTATCACGGACGTCAATATCACCATATCATTCTAGCAGAGTATTATGATATATTCATGTATCAAGGACGTCAATATCACCATATCATCCTTGTGGTGTATTGTGATATATTCATGTATCAAGGATGTCAATATCACTATATCATTCTTGTGGTGTATTATGATATTTTCATGTATCAAGGATGTCAATATCACCATATCATTCTTGTGGTGTATTGTGATATATTCATGTATCAAGGACGTCAATATCACCATATCATTCTAGCAGAGTATTATGATATATTCATGTATCAAGGACGTCAATATCACCATATCATTCTTGCAGAGTATTTTGATATATTCATGTATCAAGGACGTCAATATCACCATATCATCCTTTTGGTGTATTGTGATATATTCATGTATCAAGGATGTCAATATCACTATATCATTCTTGTGGTGTATTATGATATTTTCATGTATCAAGGATGTCAATATCACCATATCATTCTTGTGGTGTAATGTGATATATTCATGTATCAAGGACGTCAATATCACCATATCATTCTTGTGGTGTATTATGATATAATCATGTATCAAGGACGTCAATATCACCATATCATCCTTGCAGAGTATTATGATATATTCATGTATCAAGGATGTCAATATCACCCTATCATTCTTGCAGATTATTGGGATATATTCACTGATCCATGATGTCAACATCACCATATCATCCTTGTGGTGTTGGGGCGGTGGGGAAGTCTAGTGGTTAAAGCGTTGTCTCGTCACGCCGAAGACCCGGGTTCGAATCCCCACATGGGTACAATGAGTGAAGCCCATTTCTGATGTCCCCCGCCATGATATTACTAGAATATTGCTAAAAACGGCGTAAAACCAAACTCAGTCAGTCAGTCAGTCTTTGTGGTGTCAAATAATTCAAACAATGATGAAAGAAGAGGTGTTTTAGGCATGTTACGATCACCGAGCGTCAAGTAATTCAAACAATAATCCCAGCAGGCACATCAACGTTGTTTCAACGTTGAGAATAGGTTGGTCCTCAACGTTGAAATTAGATTGAAAATGGGTTGTATATGAAAGTTTTTAGACGTAGATGTCCGACGTGGAATCAACGTTGAAGTTTGACCTATTATCAACGTTGAAAAAAGGTTGTATATGAAAGGTTTTTAGACGTAGATATCCGACGTGGAATCAACGTTGAAGTTTGACCTATTATCAACGTTGAAAAAAGGTTGTATATGAAAGGTTTTTAGACGTAGATATCCGACGTGGAATCAACGTTGAAGTTTGACATATTATTAACGTTGAAAATGGGTTGTTCTGTGGTTGTATATGAAAGTTTTTTAGACGTAGATATCCGACGTGGAATCAACGTTGAAGTTTGACATATTATTAACGTTGAAAATGGGTTGTTCCGTGGTTGTGTCAGGGAGGTATTACGCTTTCCTGTAAATAGACTCGCACTTCATCTTTAAACTACACTAAAGTAGCACCAAACAGTGTTCAAACATAAAATTGCAGTAAACATATTTACCTGACAAAATACTTGGTTAAAATTCCTCATTCAATATAATGTTCATTTAAGTTTTATGTCAGTTGGACGTATAATTCCAGTAAGAAGAAAAGAGTATCCCAAATTAAGAAAACTATTTACTGTTGTTTTGTTGTCTTGAATAGGTGGAAATTGTCCCGAGAAGACATTTTGTCTGAATTTCAGCTATTAGACAGACCCCTGAATGAACACAATGCAATTACGTTCACCATGAAAGGGATCCAAGATGAACAGGAACTATACCTGAAGACAGGACATAAAACCAGTCACTTTTTATGAAATCTTTATGAACACAAACGCACACAGAGAAACGTGGTTTAAAGCATAATGTAAAACATCACACATGACATAGTCTGTAGGTGATCTCTGTTGTGATAATAACACAATATCATCTGCATATAGCATTAAACTGACATACAGCTTCTCTTCTTTCTGCCACTCCCTGCCTGGCGGTCAGGTGGATACTTCAGAAATTTGCTTCGGATGCATTCCCATCTCATTCCCATGAGATAGGACACATTCTGAAATTTTATATTTAAATACATGAATAATTTTATATGGAAGATATATTGTCTTAAATGATTCAAGTATTTGTTTAATCAATCACTTGAAAGGTTCATTTCACTGCTGTAACTTGCCGTGTGAACATATGAACAGCATCAATACAAAATGTGACGAAAAATGTAACCAATTTATATTTTCAACTAAAGGAATGGAAGTTTTCTTAAACATTTTCAAAGAAAATCCTCAATTGCAAGTTGATTATTCAATTAGACTATGAATTAGGATGAATTAGACGATGCTTTACTGTCATATATTATTTGGTCATGATGAAAATGCTGCATTTGGTAATTAAATTACCAGAGATGATTGAATACAACCTTGTATTCTTAAAAGAAAACTTGCCGTACATTCATTCTTGACATCAAATTGTTTGACATTGTCCTCCAAAACAATGGAAGATTGTTGTTATTCTGTCAGATTTAGTTTTCTTTAGAGATTCTCGGAAACGATTATTTCAAATTAAATAGGAGTTGTACTGATGTAGCAATTTTGCTAAAAGGAGTCATAAATTGTAACAAAAGCCATTTTACATTAAATGATAAGAAAACAAAATGGGTGGTGGTTCACAGGTCAAAGAACAAGTCTATTGTGGGAGGTCTTCCAACACCATTTATTCCCAAACACAAGGAAGTATGGATCATGGAGTTCTGAAAACAATAATGAGCTCTCATAAGTATACAATATATTCCCTATTATCCCTGTCTCTCTTTGTCATTTGTACACTCATAAAACTCAGATAAATAACTTCTTCATAATTCAGAAATGTTTACACTAAATCTCTTATAGGAACGCTTAGAAAATCTCTCATATAATGAATTATGTGTGCCTATAATATCTGCGACGTCATAACTATGCTTCTCTGAATCATGAACAATAAAATAATGAGATTAAACTCTACACTGCCAGAAATAATCTATCACACCCTGAATAATAAGACACTGAATAACATCTCTTACAACTCCAATCTACACTCAAAAAGACTTAAATGTACTCGTTAACAAACATCGTTGGCACACGCAAATTCTTGGAAACAGTGTATCTCTGACTCTCAATTCCAAGAAATGGAAGTCCTCCCTATTTGACCAAAGGGGTGACAGGTGGCCAAAACATATTGAAATGTAGGTCATACACTGAAAATAACTCTGATTTAAAACCCTACAAATATACACCTTCTCTCTAATATACTCGATAGATGATCATGACAAGGGAACATGTACATAAAATGCTGATATCTAACAATACCTGTACTCTAAATAATCGACTCTTCCAAATCTCAGTATGTTTCACTGCACACACATTTAAATGCAAAATAATGAAAAACCTACACTTTGACAATAATAAAGAAACATCATATTCAAATTCTACAGCTGACCAAATACCTGAAGAGTGTGTCTCCCAGCAATAAACATCTATATATCTCTATAAATTTATGACTTCTGTCCTCTGGCGTGCTGTCTCGCATCCAGCTCTTTACGGCGAAAACAATATGGCGCCAAGCAAGGGAGTGCTCATTAAACTAAACATCTCCGGGAGAAATCATTGTCAAATTATTCTCTTACATGATCAACCTTTGTGGTGGATATACTGGAAACAAGGGAAATGTTAAAAACTTATTACCTTAGCATTGCTCCCTTTATGTGATCCACAAAATTGATGCCACCCAGTCTTCGAAGATGAGATTTCAGCAAATTCCATTAAAATTATATCTTAAATGTTCCTTACTAAATTACTTCTTTTGTATGTAACATTTTAACCTTTAAGAGACATGAATCATCACATCCTTCCAAACAAGTGTAAGAATGAAAGTCTGTGAGTGCAGTTTTGTTAATTGTCCCATCAAAGAATCATTAGTGAAGTTACACATTTTGTAAATAAATAAAAGAACAAATAAATTATATGCAATTTCATCCTTAACAAAGACTTGCACAAGACATTTTGATGTGAATTTTCGTTGCATGATCTGAGAAAAGTTTCCTTTCGCCATAGTCCACCCCTCACCCCCCTCCCCCCAAATAATATGCATATGTTGACAGGGTTCAGAGCGTGCTCAATGCATAATTTACTGATAGACTTATTCAAACGAACAAATGTTCATAATAATGTGATGCAATATAAAATGTTGATAAATTCTATTCGATTTTGTATAGCTGCCCTTAGGTACCGTTCATAATGTATGGTTTGGGGGTGATGATGATTTTTATGAAGAAGCATGTACAATGTGAATTACCCTCCCCCCGTAAAGTGTATGTACGAAATAAGTGACGCCCCACCCTGCATGTCATGTACAATATCTATGACGCCCTCTCCCCTTCCCATAATTTCTAAGCATCATATTAAACATAGTGCGTGTGTACAAAAATGCTGACCCCCTTAGCTCCCCTGAACAAAATGGGTGACACCCCCCACCCACCCCTTACAATCATCACCCCCACCCGCAGCCATATAATTATGAATGGTCCCTTATATTGATGTACTTCATTGATTATTTGAAAATGTATATTTGCAAAATTCAAATCAGGTGATGGGTACGAAAGGAAATCTTATTCGATTATATAATAAAATGCCAAATATATGCATGCAAATATATTGAAAAATAACAAAAAAGTTCATGGAAAACACGGGCTTCCACTAAATTTTGAGAAACATGTACGTGACATACCGGTACCCTTGTGAGATAAAACATGAGCCCTAATTCGGAGTTTCTTGCTACATTGACCTGCTAGATTTAAACAACATTCCTACGTTTTCATTATGCATGAAGGACATACTTACCAAATAAACACCAGCATGCCGTGAAGATGTTGAAAATAGAACGATTTTGCGTTGAACTTCGCCAAAGTAAACTAACAACGATCAGCTGCCTTTGCGCGCGCAATAATTGTGCGCATGTCCGGATATGGCCAAACGAGGCGATCTGGCATGTGTTTGAAAGCAAATTGTCGGGAATTAGACAATTTTGACAGTTTTGTGGGAAAATATCAAATGTAATGCAATTCGGATAACTGATGACTTTATACCTAAAATCATTGATGTTTTCATTTTCAATTGCGATTTACGTAATATTTCCGTCCGTTGATCGATGCACAATCAAACAACATATAAGATTATATGTGTCACTAGCTCGATCTTGATCTTTTATGAAATTAATGTTCCGAAATGATAGTTGCTAAGTTGGATACCTATTACCAATATGAATTATGTATCAAATTTGCCAAGGAAACAATTAGTTGACATTTTGTTGGTTCCTTACGTTGAAACAACGTTGACAACTAAACGAATCTCGACTAACTTTCTATGGTCGCATGATAAACGTTGAATCAACGTTTATGAAAGGTTGATCAACCAAACAACCAAAATTCAACGTTGATTCAACGTTGATTCAACGTTGTGTGCCCGCTGGGATTATTAAGAGGTTGCCCGTACATACATAGTGGCGTTCACGAAGTTCAACTTGAAAGCACATTTATTTTAGTATCATCAATGCTTGAGAGTGGTTCATTAATATAGGCAAATGTTCATCACATTTCATCTGATTATCATCACATTTCATCTGATTATCATCACATTCAAACACGTTATCACATTGAACTCATCTCTCATTTCTCAGACCCGTGAAGACCCGGGGTAGCATAGGCCTTCGGCAACCCATGCTTGCCACAGAAAGCGACTATGCTTGTCGTAAGAGGCGACTAACAGGATCGGGTGGTCAAGTTCGCTGAGTTGATACATGGCATCGGTTCCCAAATGCGTAGACCGATGCTCATGCTGTTGATCACTGGATTGTCTGGTCCAGACTCGGTTATTTACAGACCGACGCCATATAGCTGGAATATTGCTTAGTGCGGCGTAAAACTAAACTCACTCACTCACTCACATTATCTCATCTCATCTTTATATCACATCACCTATTTTCATCTCGTCACGTCACTTGGAATGACACATGGTATTGAAGTAAAGCAACGTTGGGCGCGGAGACTCATTGGATGGGTGACCGTGTTTGGCAGCTTGACTCCTGTGAGTTTCTAGGGCTTCAGTCCTGCATTTCAACGAAGCACAAGTGAGTTTATTCATATATCGCCTCTGTTCACCCAGCAGTGAATAGGTACCCGGTGGGATTAATCATATGACTGTTAACCTTCTAGCGCCTCACAGGCAGTTTGGGTTATCCGGGGTAATAATGCGTTACTGCTTTGAACATGCACAAGTGCATGGAAATAGGCGATGTTAAAATGGTCATTATTGTTCAATATTCACCAATGATCAATACAATAACGAGAGTGAGGAAAAACTCGTATCTGCCTTTATATAACCGTCAAACAAGTATTGTGAGATAACTTAAAGCCATAGAGGAAGTACAATTTGCCTATTCTACATCCTCAATAACTACTTCAACATTCACGCCGTGAAATAGTGTTGTGTTAGGTGACACGCATAGCTACCGAAGCCTACTGTCATCTGGAGGTTGTACCCTGTAAGGTTGGTATATTTTTGCGTATTGTCAAACAGGTACTGGCCAGTCATACATGTAGTTGTGTGTTTAGGTCAAGAACAACGCTGATTGTGGCATGTCGTCAAGACATAACAATGTTATTTAGAAAACTTACAAAAGCGTAAGATGACACATATAAACTTAAAGTTTATTTTTTAGGCGATAATTTTAGACGCTGTGAATTGTTGTACCCATTGACACTAAGGCGGCATTTTATACTTATACAATTCATTTGATCCTCGGCCTCAAGCGCGGTACGCTTGGAAATTAGAAAATATGAAATAGTTACTCCAGCCCAATACACGCGTGCTATCCGAACTCATCAAGTAAATAATTAATACCTATTAGTTAAACATATTTTGTTGTGTTGTCGGTAACAACGAGATCGGTCTTACAATGCGACGTATACACGGATGTTGAAAACGACTCTTACCACGAATCTGATCATTACATTGTAAAAGTTTGCAACTTAAGATTTGAAGGTAGTAGCGACAATGTTTGGCATTGCAGTCTGATCAAGTTTTCATTTTGCAGGTGTTCAACAACTTGGAGATACCGAGGGTGGTAATGGATTTATACACGTCGTCAGTATTCCTTATTATAATGCTATCAGGTGGGTCACTGGATAGCAACTACCTCCTGCTCAAGGAACCATGCATGTTAAACAGAGTGAGTGAGTGAGTGTGTGAGTAGGTGAGTGAGTGAGTGAGTGAGTGAGGGACGTTTCACGCATCATTCAGCAATGTGAGTAAGTGAGTGAGTGAGTGAGTCACGTTTCACGCATCATTCAGCAATGTGAGTGAGTGAGTGAGTGAGTGACGTTTCACGCACCATTCAGCAATGTTCAAGTCATGTGTCGGCGGTCTGTAATCAGACAATCCAGTGACTGACATAATGGACATCTCGCCATCAACCACAGCCATCGGCTCCATTTCCTACCAAACAAGCATTGGTTGCTCGGGTTCCGTATCTTACCTGGAAATCCCCACGGCTGCTGAATGTATCTAATAACAGATATAAGACAGTTTGCCATGGCCGTGGGTGTTTCTTAAAACTCTCTTGCTTTGAACACGATCGATTTTGATAAGATTAGTTCGCAATCGATCCTGTTCGATTGAATTACTCCCTTTCATAGAGAATGCATTGTAATACGCTTATATTATGAGGTCGACTGTTCTACTTATAGAAAATGTGTGAAGCTCATTTCTGGTGTCTCCCGCCGTGACACTGCTGGAATATTACTAAAAGCGGCGTAAAACCATACTCACTCACTCAGTAAAGCGTTCGATTGGGTCCAATGTGTGAAGCCCTATTCTGGTGTTCCCTGCCGTGATATTGCTGGAACATTGCTAAAACTAAACTCACTCCCTAACTCACTCACTTTACTTATAGACTGACTGACTGATTTTGGTTTTACGCCGCTTTTAGCAATATTCCAGCAACATCACGGCGGGGGACACCAGAAATGGGCTTCACGCATTGTGCCCATGTGGGTATTCGAACCCGGGTATTCGGCGTGACGAGCCAACGCTTACCCATTAGGCTACCCCATCGCCCCCTTTACTTATAGGGGCGTAAAACCAAGCTCAGTCAGTCAGTCAGCCTTTACTTATAGATCCAACCGGTGTCCGTGTGTAAATAGTGATATGCACCCAAAACCATATTCTGTATTGTATTATCACAGCTCAAGTAACCGAATCATTTTGTACTGATATCAACTTGACTCATATGGATAGTTAAAGAATGATATGAATATTAATGGAATACTGTTATAAGCAGAGTTAAACCCAGCTCACATACCTGTATTTCCTTCGGGGTCATCTTACAGAATGGTAATGACAATTCCACAGCAGTAAAAATCTAACCCCATTTATTTGAAACAGGAACATCATCCTTAACCATCACTGAGACAGCTGAAGGGTGTCACTACACTCTGTCTTGTCAGAACACCACGGGCAATGACACAGTGGTCTGGTTCAGGAACAATCTGGAGATCATCCAGACATCCACAGTCAGTAATGGTTACAGCAGATCATTTCCTGACCTTCAAGATGGAGCCAAACTTGATGTGAGTGTGTCAAATTACCGACACAGTTTAACAATGGAGATGTATTTGCACAATGGTGAGACATCATGGAGATGTGAAACGGTGAATGAAGTCAGTAAGAACCTTACTCTCAAGGCAACAAATCTAACTAAAGGTGAGCTTTTTCTATTTGCAGAAAGTCTGTCTTCCTCAACTATTAGAGAACATTGTTGACACTGATAACACCAATGGCAGTCCTTTAACTTCATGAATATTATCAATACAATGTTGTTAGGGTAGTGGCAGCGCCTCCGTGGTGTAGTGGTTAGAGCGTCCGCCCGGAGAGCGGAAGGTCGCGGGTTCGATGCCCGTCCGCGTCAAACCAAAAGACGTTAAAAGATGGTTCTTGCTGTTCCCTGCCTGGCGCTAAGCATTAATGGGTCAAACAAGGACTGGTCGGCTCGGAGTCAGTTTACTGTGTCTGAGAAGGGTATTCATGCTTAAATGCGGCATGGTATCTCAGTGAGCTAGCACTATAAAATCAGCTTAAGTCTGGGCTAGTACAAGCAGCCACACATACACACGCATGCACTAAATTCACTAACTGTATGTACGGTAGTAATTCAGAATTACGTAACTGGATTAGTGCGGCGTTAAACAACAAACAAACTCGATTATTTACACACCGCCGCCATATAGCTGGAATGTTGCTGATTGCGGCGTTAAACAACAAACAAACTCGATTATTTACACACCACCGCCATATAGCTGGAATGTTGCTGATTGCGGCGTTAAACAACAAACAAACTCGATTATTTACACACCACCGCCATATAGCTGGAATGTTGCTGATTGCGGCGTTAAACAACAAACAAACTCGATTATTTACACACCACCGCCATATAGCTGGAATGTTGCTGATTGCGGCGTTAAACAACAAACAAACTCGATTATTTACACACCACCGCCATATAGCTGGAATATTGCTGATTGCGGCGTTAAACAACAAACAAACTCGATTATTTACACACCGCCGCCATAAAGCTGGAATATTGCTGATTGCGGCGTTAAACAACAAACAAACTCGATTATTTACACAACGCCGCCATATAGCTTGAATATTGCTGATTGCGGCGTTAAACAACAAACAAACTCGATTATTTACACACCGCCGCCATAAAGCTGGAATATTGCTGATTGCGGCGTTAAACAACAAACAAACTCGATTATTTACACACCGCCGCCATATAGCTGGAATGTTGCTGATTGCGGCGTTAAACAACAAACAAACTCGATTATTTACACACTGCCGCCATATAGCTAGAGGTTGCTGATTGCGGCGTTAAACAACAAACAAACTCGATTATTTACACACCACCGCCATATAGCTGGAATATTGCTGATTGCGGCGTTAAAAAACAACAAACAAACTCGATTATTTACACACCACCGCCATGTAGCTGGAATGTTGCTGATTGCGGCGTTAAACAACAAACAAACTCGATTATTTACACACCACCGCCATATAGCTGGAATATTGCTGATTGCGGCGTTAAAAAACAACAAACAAACTCGATTATTTATAGACTGCCGCCATATAGCTTGAATATTGCTGAGTGCGGCGTTAAACAAGAACAAAAGGATTTTGTTTCTGTGGATAGTTAAGATAGGTATCTTTGCTCTGACATTTCGCATTTAAGACAGTATGTGGGTGAAACAAGTGTCTTAAGCTAGTACTCAGGATGTTGTTTTCCACGCAGACTCCGGTATACCTTACAACCTGATGTCAGTACCAGCGACAGCAGCAGAAGGAAGGACCTTCACTCTGTCATGTACACACGCTTCTGGCTTTACTATAGGAACAGCCTTGTGGTATAGGAATTGTGTTCAAATATTCCAAACAAACGGAAGAGATCAAAAGAACCAGATGCTTTCCAAAATGAACGACCGGTTCGAGTTCCGCGCAGTTTCACAACGAATTTCAGTGGCGTCAGACTTGACCCGCCATAGCGTCTTTCTCACCCTCAATGCTACGCTGGATGAAGGGTCGGTGTGGACATGCGGCAGTGGACAGAGGTTTAGCAACAGCATCACAGTAAAAGTGATGGAGTATGTCACAGGTAAGTGAGGTCAAGATCAGAAATTATATCGCTGTTACTCTCCTGTCAGCAAATGTGTCTTCCACCCGTTATATTCTAAGGGGCGGTGGGGTAGCCTAGTGGTTAAAGCGTTTGCTCGTCACGCCGAAGACCCGGGTTCGAGAGGGGGGAGGGGGGAGAAGTTGGGCCAGGAGGAGAACTTGGATGTGATCGGAAACTATGCTTTACAAATCTAATTTTTGTGTTTTTAAAGTGCACCCATGTGTTTAAGTAAATATATCTGCTGCTGTTTAATATTTAGTCCCAACACAAAACGTTATCCCCTCGATCACAGTGTCAGTCGCTGTTTGGTGAAGATAACGGATTCTTGTACGTTCTTCTAGGTATTGGTACAAACTAAATATAATCTTTTAATTTAGTTTGTAACCATTATGACATATGCCGTTATTTAAGCATGCAAGAAAGGATTTTTTTTCACTGATTACTTACTGTATTACTTGAATACTTGATTTCCTAATAGGGGCGGGGGTGTAGCCTAGTGGCTAAAGCGTCTTCATTGCACGCTGAACCTGGGTATAATGTGTGAAGTATATTTCTAGCCTACCCTGCCGTGATATTGCTGGAATATTGCTAAAAGCGGCGTAAAACGATATTCACTCACTCAATTGATTCCTTCTTTTAAGATAAACATGGACATGCTGTTGTTATTCAGGCCAGTGAAACAAATTAATGGTGTTTCTTCTCTGTAATTCTTTAATGCTTCAGAGGAAAGTAGTTCGTCAGTTACATCAACAGACGGTCAGGCAAATAGCCATCAGACAACAGATGGTCATGAAACAGATCGTCAGACAACAAGTGCTGTTGATAAGAAAGATGATCGACCGTCAGGTATTTTTTTTTTTAAATTGAGAATACAATTAAACTGACGAAAACGTATCATTTTGTACATAAGTAAAAATGATCCCCAGCGTAAGTGGTTGTCAAATAATAAGAATAATGCAACTCTGACGCGAAGGTAGTCTTTCACTAAAGACTCAACAGCGTCTGATCATTTTGATAACCTATGTAACCCATATTGCATTCACAAGGAAGTAATGGGTGCGTTTAGTTTTACGCCGCACTCAGCATTATTCCAGCTATATGGCGGCGGTTTGTAAATAATCTAGTCTGGACCAGACAAACCAGTGATCAACAGCATGATCTACGCAATTGTAATACGATGACATGTGTCAACCATGTCAGCGAGCCAGACCACCCGATCCCGTTAGTCGCCTCTTACGACAAGCATGGGTTACTGAAGGTCAATTCTAACCCGGATCTTCAAGGGTTCACAAGGAAATAGTCAGTTTAATTGCATACCTGTATACAGTAGCACCTAACAGGATAAAACGCTCACTGAATATAAACAGACGAATACGACATTGTTCTAGGAAGTTGTTTACCTGAATTGCACTGACACAGATCTAGACATCAATAATATACTGACGGAAAAAGTAACTGTGCATACCGGGCAGTGGAAATTATATGCATGCAGTGGCTGTGTCTATTAATTCAGACTTATAACAGGCGTCATATTGAAGAAATAAACTTAATCTGTACACTGTCGGGTAAGTGAAAGCATACATCCGTGTCGAGTAATAAAACACAATAATTTGACATCTTGTAGAACGATTCTTAAGTTTGACGAGTCTCTTTTTGTTTCACTATAATAACTGTAGGACACGGGGAGACAAGAGTGCAGGCTAGATATTCTCAAAACGTTCGTAGCCCTACGAACTTCTTAAGCCCATTCTCAACACATTGGTTACGATCAAAGTTAAGAATTCTTAGGGCTACGACTTCACTTGACAGTTCATAGGGAAAGCATCGTCCCAGGTGAGGATTAGGCGTCTGATCTGGAGCTAGTCTGTCATACAGACCCTGAAGTAAATATATCCAAAAAAGCCCACGCAAGTCTAGAAAATGGGCAAGTCTAGATTTCCTCAGCTTCAGGTGAAAATGAAGAAAGTCTCAGGGCTCCTTTTCCTTATATTTTATTTATTTTTACTATGAACTTTTTTTCAGTAAAATATGTTCATTTCAGAGACTAGTTGTTAGTCTAATCTGGAGCCTGACAAGGCGACTAGCTACGTCCACTATGATCCGTGTAAGGGGAGGCTACTCCAGATATAGACAGAAGCTGGTGATCGTGTGGCAGTAACATAAGTATAAGGTTACCAGTCTTCGTCTATCTGTACATGCCTGTTACAGCGGAATCATCAAAGTGATAAAGAGCGTTTCTCTATGGGAACTTGACATTTTGTTAAAGCTAATGTTATCCATTGCTGTGTTACAGGTGAGGGGTACCTCCTTCTCTACGCAATAGCTGGGTCTGCGGGGGGTCTCCTCCTCCTCATGGGCCTCATCACCGTCTGTATCATCAGCAGGAGGACGAGTGGTGGGTATACAGTCAGTTAACAGTCACGTAATGCATGAATATATTCAGACCTTCAGGGGCGCTGGGGTAGCCTTGTGGTGAAAGCGTTCGCTGGTCACGCCGAAGACCCGGGTTCGATTCCCCACATGGGTACAGTGTGTGAAGCCCATTTCTGGTGTCCCCCGCTGTGATATTGCTGGAATATTGCTAACAGAGGCGTAAAACCATACTCACTCACTCACGTAAAAACGACGTGAAACAAACTCATTAGCAGATACTGTATGAAACACGGAGTTCGACCCATTGTATCACTGCAGGTACTGAACAAAGTCTTGGCCATGCCAATCAACAAATACAGAAAGTCTGTGTACATACTGTTTAACGTACACATGCAGATTGCAGAATATGATATAATGAATACAATAAGACGAGTTTTTTGTAATACAAAAGCATGTGTAAACTGTCACGGCTCCCACTGCCGAAGCTTTGGATACCAATGCCTGGTTATTGATTCATTCAATGTGTGCGTATCTACTTAAAATAACTTTAAAGATTTCAGCTTGACCTGGCTAGCTGTCAACTTTCGACATTTGAAACAATGAGCTAATGAACAAATATCGCGTAGATTCATAACATAATCACATGTGATGACTTTCTTGTAAATCACTATAGATACCGGAAACAATCAGTGAAAATAGACAAAAATGGTAAAAATCTATTTGATTACACACAGGGATAGCGGAAGGTCGGGGATCGATCATGGGCCGTCTCATTACAAAATAGGTTAAAAGGCGGTCCATGTTCTCACCCTGCCTTGCGTTCGGCTCCGAGTCAGTATGCTGCAAGTGTGTGCGGTTATCTATGTTCAACTGTGGCATGCTATCTAAGTAGAATGGCACTACAAAACGTCCACACACGCGCGCGCACACACACACACACACACACACGCACACGCACACACACACGCACGCAAACGCACGTCATATCATGTTATAAGTTGTATTTTTGACGTGACCCCCTTTCTTCATCTACTTTTTATGTTTAGATATTCATATTTTTACGGTATATTTTCATATTCATCTGTATTTCGTGATGCATTTGCATTTCAACATTACCGATGTTCAATCCCACGAAAACGATGTAGTGATCAGGCCCTAGTATAAATGTTAGTTTTTGGGGCATGCAAAACAAGCGCAGAAATGCTTTATTTTCTCATTATTCAGGTATAGATAGCAGCGGAGAAAATATGTAAGTACCTGCACTTGGTTCGTGTACATGATAAAGTTGTTCTGTTTGATATCAACAATGGGGGCGGTGGGGTAGCCTAGTGGTTAAAGCGTTCGCTCGTCACGCCGAAGACCTGGGTTCGATTCCCCACATGGGTACAATATGTGAAGCCCATTTCTGGTGTCCCCCGCCGTGATACTGCTGGAATATTGCTAAAAGCGGCGTAAAACTCAACTCACTCTCTATTAACAATGACTTTGCAGTGACATTCATAGCCACACACATTACTTGTTCTTTCTCTCCCACATTTCGATCACTCATTCATTCACCCGCTCAGTCACTCACTCACTCACTCGCGTATTGGTTCCACAGTCTGTAACACTTTCATGCTGATGATACTTACGTCTCACGACAACATATTTTTATATCTATATATCTATATATTATAATCGTGCGTACCGTTACTAAAACCCCAATATTGTGTTACAACTGTGGTTGAAAATGTTTGATATAAATATATGCATGGTTTATTCTAACCGCTTCTATTCACACGAAATCATTTCTGACTGTCTAACTATCAGTGTTGAACTGAAGACAAACCTCCATCAAATTCAGTTAACAAAACTTCTAAATGAAGAGTTATTCTATTGAATGTTCGACTTCTTCTAACAGACATATCTAGGTTTATAATAAACAAAATCGGTTATCATTTATTAAGCCAGAGGGTGCAAAAGACATACAGGAACTACGGCCAATTATGTATATATACTGGACAAAAATAGTTAGGGATATATGTAAATTTTGAAATTATGAATAATGATCTATTTATTCATTGACACACTAATAAAAATCAATCATAAAAGTACCAATATTCCTAACATATTTTGTCCAGTATATAATGCGATTCAGAATGTGGTTAAATGTTAACATATGTTATGGATGACACTACCTCAGTAAAGTATAGATTCTTATAAAGTACAGCACATAAAGTCAAGCGGGGGAAGCCGCGGTGAATGAGCGGGTTAAGCGGCTGACTCTGTGCCTGACTCTGAGAGTGTGGGTTCGAATCCCGGATGGGACTCAACTCAACAACAGTACTAGAATCTGTACTTTACTGATAAAGTGTAATCCCAAATATGTCATATGTGACATCATCAAACTTACATGTGCTTCTGCCAATTACTCCATCATCATATTGATCAAAGTCGATAATTCGATAGTAAATATACGCTTTTCCCTAAGTAGATTATAATACGATGTACGTACATGAAATGTCCCTCTACGTAGATTGTTTGATCGACATTCTAGAAGCAGGTGAGTCAAAAATGAAGCATACAACTTTATGAATGACAACTATTTGTTTATTGCACAGTCCTTTAGCTTGATAACAATATAAGAATCCAATTCGAAAACTCGTTCTGTGCAATAAACAGGAACTTGCCATCCATGTAGTTGTATGCTTCATGTTTACGTAGATGATGATAATAAAACGCTTCCATGGTATCTCGTACCAACACTCTTCATGGTTTACGTAGATGATGATAATAATACGCTTCCATAGTATCTCGTACCAACACTCTTCATGGTTTACGTAGATGATGATAATAATACGCTTCCATAGTATCTCGTACCAACACTCTTCATGGTTTACGTAGATGATGTAATAATACGCTTCCTTAGTATCTCGTACCAACACTCTTCATGGTTTACGTAGATGATGATAATAATACGCTTCCATAGTATCTCGTACCAACACTCTTCATGTTTTACGTAGATGATGATAATAATACGCTTCCATAGTATCTCGTACCAACACTCTTCATGTTTTACGTAGATGATGATAATAATACGCTTCCATAGTATCTCGTACCAACACTCTTCATGGTTTACGTAGATGATGATAATAATACGCTTCCATAGTATCTCGTACCAACACTCTTCATGGTTTACGTAGATGATGATAATAATACGCTTCCATAGTATCTCGTACCAACACTCTTCATGTTTTACGTAGATGATGATAATAATACGCTTCCATAGTATCTCGTACCAACACTCTTCATGGTTTACGTAGATGATGATAATAATACGCTTCCATAGTATCTCGTACCAACACTCTTCATGTTTACGTAGATGATAATAATACGCTTCCATAGTATCTCGTACCAACACTCTTCATGGTTTACGTAGATGATGATAATAATACGCTTCCATAGTATCTCGTACCAACGCTCTTCATGGTTTACGTAGATGATGATAATAATACGCTTCCATAGTATCTCGTACCAACGCTCTTCATGGTTTACGTAGATGATGATAATAATACGCTTCCATAGTATCTCGTACCAACGCTCTTCATGGTTTACGTAGATGATGATAATAATACGCTTCCATAGTATCTCGTACCAACGCTCTTCATGTTTTACGTAGATGATGATAATAATACGCTTCCATAGTATCTCGTACCAACACTCTTCATGGTTTACGTAGATGATGATAATAATACGCTTCCATAGTATCTCGTACCAACGCTCTTCATGGTTTACGTAGATGATGATAATAATACGCTTCCATAGTATCTCGTACCAACACTCTTCATGGTTTACGTAGATGATGATAATAATACGCTTCCATAGTATCTCGTACCAACGCTCTTCATGGTTTACGTAGATGATGATAATAATACGTTTCCATAGTATCTCGTACCAACGCTCTTCATGGTTTACGTAGATGATGATAATAATACGCTTCCATAGTATCTCGTACCAACACTCTTCATGGTTTAATGAAATCATAAATGTTTTGCAGGGACTTTGAACCCAGGTTTGGTAAGTATACTGTATAAGTATCACTAATCCACATAACACGGTGGGCTAGATCGATATTCTATCAATCGATAGTGTACACCATCGATTTCACTATCACTATTATTTCCACTATATTTCCTTGTGGCCCCGAGGAGACCCGGGTTATAATTGGTCTTCAGTAACCCATGCTTGTCGTAAGAGGTTACTAACGGTGTCGGGTGGTCAGGCTCGCTGACTTGGTTCATGCAAGTCATTGTGTCGATGCTCATGATGTCAATCACTGGATTGTCTGGTCCAGACTCGATTACTGACAGAAATTACCAAATTAAAAGTCATTTTGCTGCATTATTTTCAGTGGATCAGTCTGCATTCGATTTTCATTCTCAACTCCCTGGAGAGTATACACAAGAGATGTACCATATTCACAAAACTAACCATCTTAAAGTACAACATGAGAGTGAATGAAGATTCAGTTGCGGATCCAAAAGGGGGGGGGGGGGGAGAGTCGAACCTACACAGCCTTTGAAAATTTCTGGATCCGCCTATGAGATTCTACCATGACTTCAGTAAATAGTGGATTGTGATTGGTTAATCAAAGTCATTCAGAGGTATTTAATCATATAATCACGTTTTATACCTCTGACTTCCCAGTATGAATTTGTTTTTAAATCTTAATAACGCGGTTATGGTAGAATGGAAATAAACGTTCTGTGTAAAAAAATTAGAGCTTTTAGAATTTCGATATATGCCTCTGATTTTCCATCAAAGTATGTCTATCTCTTAAGTGAACAATTGGTATAATGTGTTCACGAACATAGAAATAAACAAAATCATGAAAAAAAAATTATAACTGACTTTACTATGTTTTTAGTTTATGGATGTATAAAACACAGCTCAGCCTAACTGTTAAAATCCGCAAATACCTTTAAAAAGCGATGGTAGGCAGATATGTTATGTCATAAATGTAATACTGCTTTGTTATAAAAATTACAACGTTGTAAGGTTTGGACAGTTTACACATTCATTGACTTCTCCAATATACATTTCCTGAACTCATTTATGTATACGGACCCACTTAATCGCACAAAGAGCCAAGGCGTCTTATACACAACTGTCAAGATTGAGAGATTGTCCGTTTTGTTATTCATAGTCAGTGTTAATTCAGGAGTCAGTCAGAGTTAGTGTAACGGACTAGCTTTTGTCACCAGAGATCGCATTCGCCTGTCTTTATTACAGGGGTGGTGGGGTAGTCCCATGGTTAAAGCGTTCGCCCGTCAGGCCAAATGAGAGACCCGAGTTCGGTTGCCGACATGAGTACTATGTATGAAGCCATGTCTGGTGTCCCCCGCCGTGATATTTCTGGAAATTTGCTAAAAATAATTTTCCCACTCACTTACGCACTCGATCACTTCATTACAGACGTGTATGCTGGTATCCGTGACAACCACCAGGAGTCAAGTGACTCGAAACAGCAACCGAGATGCCTCGTTTTGACAAATGTTATGCTTCAAGGAAACGAGAACCTACAATACAGTGATAAACAGGATTAAAGAGAGACACTTGGTTGAGAATGAGCTGATTGTTGACAGCTGTCTACATTTAGCCCCCGGGATCCGCACGGAATGTTAACCCCCATTTTGTGCCGAATAGCCTACTCATTGTCCTCATCAGGATTACCTGCGCTGCATTACCTTTCCCACTACAGAAACTTCCACCTCATCACATGTTACACTGTCCGTTTTTGTAATCACCTGAAATAAAATTAATATACTTGCTGTCTGATATCATATTAGATAGATTACTTGTCAATTCTCTTGCCGTTACACCATATGCGGTCCCTTGAGTGGTGATGGGTTAGTGAGTGAATGAGTGAGTTAAAGAGTTAGCCTTTACTTAAATGCCCATTTGTAGGTACTCCAGTTATATGACAACACCTAGTTTAGTGAGTGAGTGAGTGAAAGAGTGAGTTAGAGAGTTAGCCTTTACTTAAATGCCCATTTGTAGGTACTCCAGTTATATTACACCTAGTTTAGTGAGTGAGTGAATGAGTGAGTTAGAGAGTTAGCCTTTACTTAAATGCCCATTTGTAGGTACTCCAGTTATATTACACCTAGTTTAGTGAGTGAGTGAATTAATGAGTGAGGAAGAGAGTGAACCGTTAGTTAAATGCCCATTTGTAAGTATTTCAGTTAGAGATTTCAACACCAAGTTTGGTGAGTGAGTGAGTTAGAGAATCCCCTTTGTAAGCCTTTCGGTTAGGAATAATAATTATAACAACTAGTTCAGTGAACTGAATGAGTGAGTTAGCGAGGGAGCCTTTAGTTAAATACCCCCTGTTTTAAACATTCCGGTTAGACAGACAGACAGACAGACAGGTTTATTCGGTAATTTAGGCCCATGATACATACATTTGGCAAAAGTAAATACATACTGAGTAAAGCTAAGTAAAGTTTAGTATTGATTTGTTTTGCAGATAATCATTCCTTCTAAGGCGAACTTGTGAAAGATATTTACTCAATGATTTTAAAATATGTATATTGTCTGATGACAACAATCGGATGAAGGTTTCAATTGTCGGTTGTTGAGTCAGATATATTGAAAAACAATCAGATCTTTGTTGGGAATATTTTGGACATATTAATAAAATATGGAATTCATCTTCGATGTAATCAAGGTCAGCAGCATGACAAAAGAGGCAGAGACGTTCATTATATGGGGTGTTTGTATGACGGCCACATTCCACTGCGAGTCTGAAGTTACAGCACCGAAACTGAGTTGATTTGGTAGCAATTCACTGGTTAAATATGGTTCGACGCTTAGAGATGATTTCAATTGTGAATAGAATTTACATTTGGGTGACGAAAATAGTGATGCATGCCAGTTTTGAGTGAAGCAGTCATTGAATCTCTGTTTAAAAATTACCATGAATGTGGATATACAGCCTATGTCTTGAGATATCCATAAACAACCAAATCCATATTGGAATAATATCAACCTAATATGAGAAGCCCATGTTGTTTTACCATTATCGTCTAGAGTTTTCATCATTAGATATGCCTGATAAGGGAATCTGTTTCGTGGAAGCTGCATCAGTCTGCACCAGTACTTGACTGCTCTTGAGATATATTGATACTGGAGGGGAGCTCTCCCACACTCTCCCAGAACCATGTTGTTATTGGTAGTTTTACAGACTTTAAGAAATGACTTGCAAAATCTGGTGTGCACAGTTTCAATAATTTTACAGTAGCTTGTTCCCCATATTTCAGATCCGTAACAGAGTATTGGGGCAATCATAGAGTCAAATATCTTAAACAAATCATGATGGTTAATATATCCAAAACATTTTTGATAATTGTTGATAGAAAATATGGCCTTCCTCGCTTGAGACGATAAACAGGTTTTCGCTTTTGTCCATGATAATCTTGGAGTAAACACAATACCTAAGTATCTATACATATTAACAACCTCAATTTGTGTTCCATTTAAAAACCACTTCTCATAATCCCTGAGCGGACCTCCATTGCGAAATACCAGTATTTTAGTCTTTTTCAGGTTCACCTTCATTCCAGTCTCTGCACAAAACCTTTCAACAACATTAATTTTCCTTTGGGGCTGCATAGCACTGTCATCAGCAAATAGGAGAGAATAAACATCCTTGGCTTGTGAAGATATAAAAATACCTCTTCCACCATCATTCTCCAGCATTTGTGACAGTTGATTTATAAAAATAATGAAAATTTGAGGACTTAAAATACATCCTTGCCTTGTGCCAACATTACAGTTGAAATAAGATGATAATCCAGTATCAGTTCTGACACAAGCACATAATGATGAGTACATCTTGATGATAAATTTCATAAATTTCCCCTTCACACCAATGCTCACAAGACTCCTAAACAATATTTGATGATTAATGCAGTCAAAAGCTTTGGTAAAGTCTATGAACAAACAATAGAATTTCCCCTTCTTTTTTGATAAATACTTGGTTGCCATAGCTTGTAAGGTGAATATATGGTCAGTGGTTGAATAACCATGTCTAAAGCCAGCTTGAAACTCTGAGATTATGTTGTTGTCATCACACCATTGTTGTAATCTGTTATTGATTATGGAAGTAAGAATTTTACACATTGAGTTGATCAAAATAATACCTCTGAAATTGTTTGGGTCCAGTTTGCTTCCAGATTTATGCAAGGGGCAGATGATACTCTTTCCCCAAGTCTCAGGGAAAATGCCATCTTCAACTAACTTATTGAATAGTTTAGTTAATAATGGTGCAATATAACTTTTAGAAGCCTTGAAAAAGTCACCGGCTATGCCATCTGGTCCTGCTGATTTGCCACTCTTAACGTTTTGAAGACTAGAAAACACTTCATGTTCTGAAAAGGGATCATTCAACTGTGATGCCATGTTGTCTTTTATATCCTCACATAATGTCTCTTCGATAACATTATTGGCAGATTCACAATATAAAAGGTTCCGAAAGTGATCATGCCATTCATTTACAGGGATATTAGGAGTCTCTGAACGAGAAATTGAATTTGATTTTAATACGCTCCAGAATTGTTTAGGGTCATTTCTTGAGTCACTAAGTTTTCTCCTTTGATCTTGATAATATAAGTCTTTCTTCAGTTGAAATGTAGATTTGAAAAGTTTCTTTTGACATATATATGAATCAATGTTTTCACCCCTTGATCTATGTGCTCTAAGAGCTGAGTATTTCTTTTGTTTGATATGCTCTAATTCGGAGTCCCACCAGGGGGGCTGCTTGGAATACATGGAAAGAGAATTATTGTAAACTCTCTTGAATTTATCTGCTGCAGCCTGGTAGAGATCAGTTAATGCTTTGACACTTTCTTCCACATTTTCTTCAATCTGTTTATGTATTGTGTCATACTGCATCATAAACAATTCATGAAAATCGACTAGAAATATGTTGTACATTTCAGGGGACCAGTTGTATTTTATCCATGCCTCTTGATCCATAACACATGACTGATTGGAATTGTTATCTTTACACCTTTGAG
Organism: Haliotis rubra; assembly: GCF_003918875.1. NCBI lineage: Eukaryota > Metazoa > Mollusca > Gastropoda > Lepetellida > Haliotidae > Haliotis > Haliotis rubra. The sequence continues at coordinate 31,137 of NW_025767699.1, forward strand.
TTGAAGCTGCACCAGGAAGATCAATAGAACAATATAGAGGGAAATGTTTTGACTCGTCTCTTTCATGAATACCAAAAGAGCTGAAATAGGGGAATAGATCAGCACTTGCTAGGAAGTAATCCACAACACTAGCACCATCATGGGTCACACAGGTGAAGTTGCCTTCCTTATCATCATCTACCTTCCATTCAAAGTATGTAGACCATGTGTACAACACATTTCTGCAAGGGATACTCCATAGTTGTTATATCTAATATTGTCTTTCGTATTGCGCGGAGTTTGGAAGTTATCACTTGGGTAGTCCTCACTGTTGTTTTGGACATAGTAGAGGTCATCACAGGGAATATAATCTAAAAATGTTTTCATTCTTGCATTAAAATCACCCACAAGTAATATATGATGCTGATAAAAATTATGCTTTATGGTTTCGACATATTGTTCCAAACGCTGAATGCCATCAAAATCCTTACCAATGTATATAGGGGAGTTTTCAGGTGATATGTAGACAAACATTAACACAATATCTTTGTCAAGTCCAAGTCTCGTGGATTGAAACAAAAGAACAACACAATCTTCACAATCTTCAAGCACTCTGTACATATACTCGTCAATATCGGGTTTCACAAAAACAGACACTCCGCCGCTGTACCTACCCAAATGCTTCTGTTTGGGTCTGCAGTAGTGGTATGATCGAAATCCGGACATTCCGGTTAGGTATTGCAACAACTAGTTTAGTGAATGAGTTAGCGAGGGAGCCTTTAGTTAAATACCCCCTGTTTTAACATTCCGGTTAGGTATTGCAACAACTAGTTTAGTGAATGAGTGAGTTAGATGTGGAGAGTGAGCCTTTAGTTAATATCCCTTTGAAAACATTCAAGTTAGGTATTGCAACAACTAGTTTAGTGAATGAGTGAGTTCGATGTGGAGAGTGAGCCTTTAGTTAAATACCCCCTGTTTTAAACCTTCCGGTTAGGTATTACAACAACTAATTTAGTGAATGAGTTAAAGAGGGAGCCTTTAGTTAGTGAGCAGGGGCGTAGCTCCCATTATGAAAAAACCCGGGCTTACACATGTTTTTTGCTAAAAAGGCTGGGCAAGCCCTCAATACTATCTAAATATAAAGCTTTGCAACCTATCTGGCTTATACGAAAGATTTGGCTTGCTACGCGCCTGGTAAGTGAGTGAATGAGTGAGTTAGAGAGGGAGCCTTTAGTCAAATACCCCCTGTTTTAAACATTCCAGAGTTGCAATAACTAGTTTAGTGAATGAGGGAATGATTGAGTACGAGACTGAGCTTTTAGTTATATGTGGGGCGGTGGGGTAGTCTAGTGGTTAAAGCGTTGGCTCGTCACGCCGAAGACCCGGGTTCGAATCCCCACATGGGTACAATGAGTGAAGCCCATTTCTGGTGTCCCCCGCCGTGATATTGCTGGAATATTGCTAAAAGCGGCGTAAAACCAAACTCAGTCAGTTATATGTGCCTTGGTTCGTATTTCAGTTAAGAATATTATCAGTTAGTGATTGGTGTGAGAGTGCAACCTTGAAGGAACATGTCTATGGTGCAAACAAACCAAGACATATAAGCATGGCGATTAAGGGATTCGAACCCACAACAATAACTTTCTAGCAGGCCTGAGAACATAACTAGAGAGAGACCAGATGAGACAAGTTCTGACGGACATTGTTTTAATAGCACATGATATAGCAATTTCAATGCTGGTTCGTCTAGTTTTCTGACACAATGCTGACAACATCTTTGTTTCTTTCTCTGCATTGTGGTTCTGAGTGCCGTTGTACATAGCAGCCTTAGCGGTGCGCCAGTCGTAAGACCATGGTGTTGTATGGGAGTTACGATCACCTTAGCGCTAAGATCGTTTTGTACAACGGCACCCTGAGCAATACAACAAAGGGTCTTGGCTTGTTCTTCAGACAAAAACGTACATTAATACTGTGACTTCCTGTATTCAGAATTTTCTCAGTTCTGTCCCAGATTCTGGTCGTTGTAAACGTCCTTTATGCTTGTTTCGACGTCTTGTCACCACCATCCGCATCACTGCACACACCACGACGATGACGATGACCGAAACTACAACGCCGCCTGTTGCTGCGATGATTACAACACCTGACGACGACGACCCTGTATGAAATACACATAGATTGGATTATTTCGTGTGGGTTATGTTTAACGTAGCGTGGAACTAAAATTCAATTACATCACGGCCTGTAAGCATGATTGAGAACAGATGATGTCAGTTAGGAGGGATGCGGATCCAAGATGGCATTGTATCACCTGAGGAACCTACGATTCCTGAACTACGATGCAAAACAACACACGGATCCTGGTACAACCAAGTGACGCAACTCTGCACATTTTTAAGAGTTCGCTCTCCATGCCGAAGACCCGGGTTCGATTCCCCACATGGGTACTATGTGTGAAGCACCTTTCTGGTGTCCCCCACCGTCATATTGCTTGAATATTGCTAAAACGGCGTAAAATTAAACTCACTCACTCTTATTTATCCCTTAAGCTATAGCACCACCACCATCATAGTTCCTTACGGGTCAAAGAAGGTGTACTCTTGAAAATTCATAATTTTACCTTGCTCATTACCAATTACTGTGACATTTTGACACTCCATGTGCACACCGTTATGAGATACTCCTTGAGATAACACATGTACATGTGATACGGCCGAAGATCCGAAGAGCGGAAGGTCGATCCCCGACCGCGTCATACCAAAAGACGTTACATATGGTACTTGTTGGTCCCTGCCTGGCGCTCGGCATTAATGGGTACAACAAGGACTGGTCGGCTCGGAGTCAGTATAATGTGTCTGAGTGGGGTATTCATGCTTCACTGCGGCATGGTATCTCAGTGGGCTAGCACTATAAAACCAGCTTCAGTCTGGGCTAGTACAAGCAGCCGCACATACACATACACACGTATGCACGTCGTCATATGAGCGGAATATTCTCAAGCACGACGTTAAACCCAATTTAACCTCATCTGACCTCACCTCACCTCACCAAAGATACTCATATCAGATCATCACCATCAGAGGATATTTTCTGTTTGTTTCATTTTAGCCATCGTCAAACATGGGTACATACATGTACTTTCTTTGCCCCCCGTCCATATGTCAATATAAACCAATTCTTATGCAAATTTATTTCATCCTCATTGTACAAGAATAAACGTTTTATTTTACATCTTTTGCCCCATTGTTCCAGTCGGTACCCAACTCTATACAGAACAAAGCATCAGATATCGAAAACATTGGAAGCCAAAATCTCAGGTGTAACATAAAGTAAAACTATTATCTTGGCTGAAACATATTGCTGTGGTACGAAAGCCAAATACTGACACTTTTGTAGCATAAAATATTCTTCAGCGCAAATTTTCGCTGCTTCGATTATTTTATCGGTGCTTATGAATATTGTCTCGTTGTTTCAATCATTTCCTTGTTGTTTAAGTTATTTTCTCGTTGCTTTGGGTTTTTGAAAGAAACTTGAAGTAACGAGAAAATGTTTGAAGTAACGATAACATACTCGAAGCAACGAGAAATTTATTAAAGTAACGAGAAAATGCTTAAATATTTAAAATTACGAGAAAATACCCGAATCAAAGAGAAAATAATCGAAGGAAAGTGAAAATCCTCGAAATTTCACGTTTCTAAAGAAACCTGAAGTAATGAGAAAATACTCGAAGCAACGAGAAATTAATCGAAGAAACGAGAAAATACTCAAAGCAAAATATTTGAAATAACGAGTATACGCACCCAAGCACCGACTAAATAATCGAAGCAACGATTATATTATAATATTTTATGCTACAAAAGTGGCAGCTGCAGTCGTGTTCGTGAAGCGGTTAATGCTTAATGCTTCAGCTTCAACTGATGTTTCTCTGGAACCAACCTTCCTTCGCCTGGCCAAGGTTGAAGTTACTTATTCTGACTGTAACTGACAGGGTCGTCGTGTGCGATGTTGACGTCGACTCCACTTCACGACGTTTCCGTGCAGTCGCTAGTCCCTGCTTGATGCACTGTGTTTTGTTGGAAGATAGTCGCTGTAATTCCTGAAATATATAGTAGTAGTATAATCTCCAGACTCAGGGGCGGTGGGGTACCCCAGTGGTTAAAGCGATTCCCCACATGGGTACAATGTGTGAAGCCCATTTCTGGTGTCCCCCGCCGTGATATTACTGGAATATTGCTAAAAGCGGCGTAAAACTAAACACACTCACTCCCTGCAGACGTAGTACGTTGATGGACACATCACTCGATCCTGAAGTTGGTTTGTTCAACGACGCACTCAGCAATATTCCAGCTATATGGCGGGGGTCTGTAAAAAATCGAGTCTGGACCAGACAATCCAGCATTCATGAGCATAGATCTGGTTACAGTATCCTACACTACCAGCAATAGTTCCACTGGTAACAGTATCCTACACTACCAGTGATACCTCACCTGGCTACAGTATCCCACATTACCGGCGATACCTCACCTAGTTACTGTATCCCAGACTACCAAAGATAGATCACCTGGTTGCAGTATTGTAAACTACCAGTGATAGCTCACCTGGATACAGTATCCTACTCTACCAGTGATAGCTCACCTGGTTACAGTTTCCCACACTACCAGTGATAGCTCACCTGGATACAGTATCCTACTCTACCAGTGATAGCTCACCTGGTTACAGTATCCCAGACAACCAGTGATAGCTCACCTGGATACAGTACCCTACTCTACCAGTGATAGCTCACCTGGATACAGTATTCTACACTACCAGTGATAGCTCACCTGGATACAGTACCCTACTCTACCAGTGATAGCTCACCTGGATACAGTATCCTACTCTACCAGTGATAGATCCCCTGGATACAGTGTCCTACTCTACCAGTGATAGCTCACCTGGTTACAGTTTCCCACACTACCAATGATAGCTCACCTGGATACAGTATTCTACACTACCAGTGATAGCTCACCTAGTTACAATATGCCACACTACCAGCGGTAGCTCACCTGGTTACAGTTTCCACACTACCAGTAATAGCTCACCTAGTTACAATATGCCACACTACCAGCGATAGCTCACCTAATAGCATAATCCCACACTACCAGCGTGACTCACCTGGTTACAGTATCCCAGACAACCAGTGATAGCTCACCTGGTTACAGTGTCCTGGTCCTGCAGTGTCTGGACACACGGTGACGGAGCAGGTGTAGGTGACGACGTTGTTGTGGACGTACAACTGCTGGAAGTAGAATGCGTAGACTGGAAGAAACGCCAGGTTGTAGCCGTGTCTGCCGTTTCTATAGACGGTGAACTCGTCAGCAAGGCTGGGGTGGTCGATGCAGTGACTGTACGAAATACCCACTGTAGTATGTTGTCAGGCAGTGTTACATGATGTACAACAATGTTTCACCTGTTATTCATTGTTCTTCTAGATTCAGTGAGTTTCCGTGGTGTAATATATTTAACCTTGGGCTATATTTAGCCTTGTGCTACAACTCAAAAGGCTTCTCCAGATGCTGTGAACAGCCTAGAATGATTTGTAGACTAACGCTTAGTGCCTGAATGGGGAGATTCTAGACTTGCTTCATTTAGGGCTTTATCATTGCAGGGAGGGCTAGGCAGTAGGGAAAATAATGTGGTTCACTGACTGTGAGGGAGACTAAACAATTTAGATACAAGCTCATTCAATAATATTCCAGAGGATAAAAAAGTAAGATAAATGGCAACATCTTTATTATACATGTATTATGATGCGACATTTCGGTATAGACTCTTATACCTTCCACAAAGTATCTAACTTTCTTATAACTGATCAACTTCTAAAATGCCTATCAAACGGACTATTCCACGGGGGTATATAATGAGAGTTCACTCAAACGGACTATTCCAGGGGGGTATAAAATGAACGTTCACTCATCAGATTACATCTCAAGTCACCAGCAGACCAGCATTGTCTGTGATAATCATATAGGTATATACCCTGCCTCGCCCTAGTCGTTTTTGGTGTCACCCGAAGTGATATTGCTGGAATATTGCTAAGAGCGGCGTTAAAACCAACTTCACTCACTCACTCACTAGTTTCAAGTTGGATTAGTGTTGCTGAGAGGTTGATAGACTAAGTGCTACAATCACTGCTCTTGTGTTTAGTACCTCACAATTTGTAGTGACACGCAATTTTATACTGCAATAGTCATACATTTGTACTGATTTGTTTTGATTTGTGAAATTAGTCAGATTATTGAATTCAATATTGAACTTGTTAATTATGGCTCATTTCTTTCTTTAGGATGGTTTGGCACCTAGTTCTTTTATGGGCTGATTCCCGGTTAACTTTTAGGTTTCAACATGAGATTCAACACGCAGCAATGAGTAGCTGTATTGGTCGAGTTAGATGTTAAGTGCTGTTGACCGTTAAAACGTTTACGGCACCTGCTGTTTTTGTTTTATATATACTATTCACACTTTGCTAAGGATCAAATCATGGATTCAACAGAAAACTATGATGTGGGGTCAAATTTGGTTTAAATATCTAAGCCTATTGTAAGCATGGATCCTAGGTTTCAGTATGTCACTGCATCTTGTGGATCCCATACCTGCTATTGACAGGTGTTGTGTACTTGACACTGACTCGTTCCATGATTTTTTCAAAATGGTTGATTGGTGCCATGAAAACCATTTTTATGGTTACTCATGTATCAGGTGCATAAGGTTAGATTAAAGTGACTGTTTGCCTAAAGAGGGGTTACCATATTATTATTTGTCCAGTTTTAAATGGATACACTTTCAAATTATGAATCTACGTTGAAGTAAAGTTGTGATTTTTTTGTGATCCTTAGCAAAGTGTGATTAGTATATAACCCGGGTTTCATAGTCGTGGTCAGGGCCCCGTTTCACAAAGCTCACGTAAGCTTAAGATCTCGTAACTTTCCTCGTAGCATTCCTACCTCCTATACTGTAACATTGACTTACGATAGTCGTAGCGCTACGAGAGTTTTGTGAGACGGGGCCCTGAACCATTAATTACATTGTAGACTCGTTCTAGTCTACTTTCTTTTTGAAAACGCTTGACATATTCAGGACAAATTCACCTGGCAAGAGGTAATCATTTATCTGTCACCGTACCTATTCCGTGGGTTTCACCCAGGTGACGAAGATCAATCTCCTACCACCCGAAACCCCCCACCCCACCCCCTCCCTTCTCTGTGTGTATAGTCCGTACGTTTGGCTCATAATCGGACCGATGAATTGCAATCTAACTCGAAAACTAATAAACATATAGTACAGGTGTGTGAGAAATGATGGCGACAGCACAGCACAGGTAAGTGATTCAATAACTTTGTCGGCACTTGTGCACGTGCTCCGCTTACACCTGGCTGTTCCTCTCTTTGCAGTCCTCCCTCGTAACAAATAGTGAACCGTGTTAAAATTTTAATGATAGTTTGTTAAACAACATTTTTATTTTTAGGACATAAATTCTGCAAAAAAATCACAGAGTTGTTCTGATGTTTTGATTATGATCGGCGTTTCATTGAGTATTATATGTTTAGTAGTTTTCGAGTTAGATTGCAATTCATCGGTCCGATTTTGAGCCAAACGGACTATAGTCAGGTGAAAATCCGTTATCTAACGTGGGAAATTGGTTTAGACTGCGAGTAGTGAGTCAACAACTGACGTGAGTCAACAGTAAGCTGTTATATACATTACCTGTGTGTTGACGTATCGTTCCACAGAGGGAGTGTAAGGTTTAGGGGAGGGCCTGACTTGGCTATGCAATGACGAGGTAGGAAGAACTGACCTTGACCTGAAGCACACAGGGTATATCTTATATATTACATACATGTAATGACATTGTGACATATTCATTCCCGTAGAGGTATATTTAATCCATAGGGGCAGTAGGGTAGCCCAGTGGTTAAAGCGTTAGCTCTTCGCGCCGAAGACATGGGTTCGATTCCCCACATGGGTACAATGTGTGAAGCCCATTTTTGGTGTCACTCGCCGTGATATTATTGGCATATTGCTAAAAGCGGCGTAAACCTAAGCTCACTCACTAATTCATTTATCACATATTATGAGATAAACCGACCACAGCATCATGTTTGTTCCGTTGAAGAAACAAGAAGTTCCCAATTATTGCACATTGCAATTCTGAAGACGTATTCTACCCCAGGAGTGAGTGAGTGAATTTAGTTATACGGCGCACTCAGCAATATTCCAGCTATATGGCGGCGGTCTGTAAATAATCGAGTCTTGACCACACAATCCAGTGATCAATAGCTTGACCATTTGGGATACGATGCCATGTGTCAACCAAGTCAGCTAGCCTGATCAACCGATTCCGTTAGTCGCCTCTTACGACAAGCATGGGTTACTGAAGACCAGTTCTATCTTCACAGGTCTCTACACAAAGAGACAGCACTGTGCCTCATGTGGTGGTGGTGGTGGAATTGGGTTTAACGTCGTGCTTGAGAATATTTCGTTCATATGACGACGTGCATGCGTGTGTATGTGTATGTGCGGCTGCTTGTACTAGCCCAGACTGAAGCTGGTTTTATAGTGCTAGCCCACTGAGATACCATGCCACAGTGAAGCATGAATACCCCACTCAGACACATCATACTGACTCCGAGCCGACCAGTCCTTGTTGCACCCATTAATGCCGAGCGCCAGGCAGGGATCAACAACTACCATATTTTAACGTCTTTTGGTATGACGCGGTCGGGGATCGAACCCACAACCTTCCGCACTCCGGGAGGACGCTCTAACCACTACACCACGGAGGCGGTCTGTGCCTCATGTTGTACATTGTGCGACTAAAGACACTGAAACACACAGGAGTCAGGTTGCCGATCACGGTCGTCTGTCCACGGACTCTCCGACTCGGACATTGGTTTACTTTACAAGTGTTGACTTTCTAACAGAGTTAGATCAACTAATATCATTTTACCTGATTTCTTTGATCTGATGACAAGGAACATCTTCTGGCCCAGGTTAACCTCCCCTGTCACAGGGTGCAGATCTGCTGACGACTCCGCCGGATCGTCAGTCGTTACCAACATCGTCAGCCCAGATACCGGCACATGTACATGCAGATGATCGTTGGTAGCATCTCTGTCGTAAATAGGAGTGAGTACATTGTTTGAAGGTTGGTGAGTATGTGAGTGGATTGGTGAGTGGTTGGGTTCTTGGGAGAGGGAGTTGGTAGGTGGGTTTGTGGGTGGTTATGTGTTTGAGTGAGTGAGTGGGTCGTTGAGTGAGTGAGTGGGTGAGTGAGTGAGTGAGTGGGTGGATGAGTGGGTCAGTGGGTGAGTGGATGGTTAAATGAGTGAGTGAGTGTTTGAGTGAGCGGCACCTTACGGTGCACTGTTTGGGAAGGTTGGGTAGGTGGTTGGATAAGTGCTTAAGTGCGTGAATGAGTGAGTGAGTGGATGAGCGGCATCTTAAGGTGTACAACATAGGTCGGTGTTTTTGCTTGGGTACGTGCTTGAATATGTGCCTAAGTTAGTGATTGAGTGCTTAAGTGATCATGAGGGTACTTGAGTGAGTGAGTGGCACTACCTGAGTACACCGGCCTAAACTCACGCGTGTACGTTGACGACTGTTGTTACAGTTGCAGGTGCCCCATCTTGCGTGAGCTTCTCCTCACAGGTAACGGTGAATAACCTCGTGCCTCTGCCCCCGGTCAGATGGTAGGAGGTATCGTTCAGTTTACGGAAGACCACAAAGACTTTCTGTACCAGGATAGATAGATAGATAGATAGATAGATAGATAGATGGATGGATGGATAGATGGATGGATGGATGGATGGATGGATGGATGGATGGATGGATGGATGGAGAGATGGATGGATAGATAGATAGATAGATAAATAGATAGATAGATAGATAGATAGATGGATGGATGGATGGAGAGATGGATAGATAGATATAGAGAATCTAGATAGATAGATGAGATCAATTATATAAACATGAGTTTATAAAGATAGATATCCGAGGCTTGCCGAGGATATAGATAGATAGATCAACGAGTGTTGATATAAGATATGTAAACACGAGGGTGAGATTCTATTTATCATCAAAAATCATTCTTCATTAGTTTTCAATGAAGATGTACATCTCTCAACACTGGATAGACTTGCAGATGCAGCGAGATAGATTGTGACGTCATAAGTTGATGACGTCATAGCATAGGGATTATACCAAATCTACTGTCAAAAGATAGATCCTAGGAGATATCATATGATCTCACACAAGCGATATCTCCTGTGGAACACAGTTATGGATGATAAAGATAGATACCAACTGCATGAAATAGTTGGACAGAGTTGACGGTGGAAGCGTAATGCTGTAGAACTTACCGTGTCGCCGAAGCAGTGTGTTGTGAGGCTATAGTTGCCCCCTGTCCCTACCGCGTTGCATCCTGGGGGCAATGCAACGTCATAATCGGCGGTGTCTGTACAAAGGAAGGCCAGGTCCCTGCTCACACAGTCTGAACAGGGTACAGACGTGATGTAAATGTAATATTAACGTCAGGATTGTGATACCTGTGTTTTTATGTCCACGATCTCAAAGAGTAGGGATGTTGTTGACAACTATATATATACTAATGTATTTGTATGCTATTGTAGACTACGCTACTGAAATCACCTATGTTGAAGCATGGTGTATCTTTTGAAAACAACTGCTTTTTCGACTTATACGTGTAATCCATACCCTTTGAGACTTTGTGATTTACATGACAGTGTTTCAATATTTACCCAATGTGAAGAAACTTCCAGTGACACTCGTAGCTGAGGACACTATCTGTGAATATGCAGACAGAATATATATACTGAGAGGCAAAAGAAACATCGCAATATTGGAAATGACGTTAAAGTCTCAATGGAGTATTTGAACCTAATTTTTTTAAACATACACCGGAAGTCAAGTTTGGGGAAAACATGAATCATGGCCGTTTTGCCCAATAAAGTATTGTTTGAGATTGATGTTTGAAATGGTTTTTAATGTGGAAAGGGAAGATTTTGCACAAACACAACATTAAAATCGAGATGCACGTGCATCATGCATGCATTCAGGCATAAATTGCCGGCTTGAATGGCAATCGTTCACTGTTTTCTGAACAATATTTCTATAACGATATATGGTATATCAATCATAATACTGGAAACTATGCGTTACTATCACCGCTGCAGGAGATATATATTCATATATCGATATATCATATATCAATTATAAGTTATAACACTGGAAAGTTACCGTCATCGCAGCAGCAGCCAGGACTGTGATGTTCCTCATCCTGTAGTGAGGCACCTCTGACATTGAGGAGGAATCTAAATAACATGGTATGGATGTTAATATAACTGCACATTCTACCATGGCAGTAGAAAAGGGTAATACTTGGTCAGTTAAAGTCAGTACGAGGCATGGAACCACGATGTACACATTTGAATTATCTACTAATTCACAGAAACGCTTTTTGTTATGAAAAAAAATGATAATCGTCGTCATTATCGAAGTTTCAAGTTGTCAAGGCGATCAATACAGGATCATGTTATCTTAATGACCTCGCTTTAACACAAGTACACCTGTAGTTAGTTCATTGACTGACCTATGTCACCATAGTGCAATCTCGTCTTTTTACAAAATATTTTGAGATTTTAAACGAGGAACAGGACTGGGATACTGGTAATTTTTGTAAAATATGTTTCTGGTAATGAAACGTCATTTAATGGCCCCATCAAGTGACACAGGTTCATCTGACTATAACCTCTGTACCTGTAGGACTGTTAGTAAGGTCCTTACGTGTGTGATATGACTTCCTGCTTGTAATTATAACCTCTGTACCTGTAGGACTGTTAGTAAGGTCCTTACGTGTGTGATATGAATTCCTGCTTGTAATTATAACCTCTGTACCTGTAGGACTGTTAGTAAGGTCCTTACGTGTGTGATATGACTTCCTGCTTGTAATTATAACCTCTGTACCTGTAGGACTGTTAGTAAGGTCCTTACGTGTGTGATATGACTTCCTGCTTGTAATTATAACCTCTGTACCTGTAGGACTGTTAGTAAGGTCCCTTACGTGTGTGTGATATGACTTCCTGCTTGTAATTATGACTGTCCTGCTTGTCCTGCTTGTAATTATAACCTCTGTACCTGTAGGGCTGTTAGTAAAGGTCCTTACATTAGTGTGATATGACTTGTAATTATAACCTCTGTACCTGTAGGACTGTTAGTAAGGTCCTTACGTGTGTGATATGACTTCCTGCTTGTAATTATAACCTCTGTACCTGTAGGACTGTTAGTAAAGGTCCTTACGTGTGTGATATGACTTCCTGCTTGTAATTATAACCTCTGTACCTGTAGGACTGTTAGGACTGTTAGTAAAGGTCCTGTACTGTTAGTAAGGTCCTTACGTGTGATATGTGCTTGTAATTATAACCTCTGTACCTGTAGGACTGTTAGTAAAGGTCCTTACGTGTGTGATATGACTTCCTGCTTGTAATTATAACCTCTGTACCTGTAGGACTGTTAGTAACTGGTCCTTACGTGTGTGATATGACTTCCTGCTTGTAATTATAACCTCTGTACCTGTAGGACTGTTAGTAAGGTCCTTACGTGTGTGATATGACTTCCTGCTTGTAATTATAACCTCTGTACCTGTAGGACTGTTAGTAAGGTCCTTACGTGTGTGATATGACTTCTTGTAATTATAACCTCTGTACCTGTAGGACTGTTGTAGGGACTGTTAGTAAGGTCCTTACGTGTGTGATATGACTTCCTGCTTGTAATTATAACCTCTGTACCTGTAGGACTGTTAGTAAGGTCCTTACGTGTGTGATATGACTTCCTGCTTGTAATTATAACCTCTGTACCTGTAGGACTGTTAGTAAGGTCCTTACGTGTGTGATATGACTTCCTGCTTGTAATTATAACACCTGTCCTAAAGGACTATGGTAGTCTTACCCACGGTTACTATTTGATTGTTAGCAGGGCTCTTACTTGCGGTTAATATTTCACTGTTAGCAGGGTTCTTGCTTGCGTAACATCGGTTACTGATTGACCGTACTTGTGTGATGTCGACAAAGGAATCTTGTGTTATCTGTTAACACATTCTGTTATCTGTTTACACAAACTCCTGCAGCGTTTATCTAATCAGAGTGGCGACACACCACACATCATGCTGGGATCATATAGAGGTCTTCATCGCCGACAGCAGTGTAGTGGGAGAGATAAGCTTATGATACAGTGAGTCTTGTTTTACGCCGCTGCATTATAATATATATAAACAGGCGGATATATATCTGTTGTTAATACTAACAGTATAACGCGTTTCCAATAAAAGGAAAACACTGACATATAATAATCTGGCAGGTTCCCATGTCACCTGCCATATTGAATCAATTTTAACAACTCATTCGTTTGAAGCATGCTCCTGTGAACCTGTTGGTAGCTTTCACACTGAGACATCAGGTTTGAGAGGGAGTGGCTGATTATAATAACTTGGTTAAAATTGCATATGCTATTAGACCAACAAACATTGATAACATTAGCTTCTTGGTGGAAACAAAGGAATTGCTGTCAAAAGAAAAGGTAATATTCTGGTGAAAAACATTTTCCCATAAAATGAATTCGATATACCTCCCCTCCTCTCTCTCTGTCTCTCTCTCTGTCTCTCTCTCTCTCTGCTATTTACTTTCCACTTAATTGATTTAAATATTCTGACTGACTGACTGACTGACTGACTGACTGAGTTTGGTTTTACGCCGCTTTTAGCAATATTCCAGCAACATAACGGCGGGGGACACCAGAAATGGGCTTCACACATTGTACCCATGTGGGGAATCGAACCCGGGTCTTCGGCGTGACGAGCTAACGCTTTAACCATTAGGCTATCCCACCGCCCCTAAATATTCAGAAATGTCGTTACACTGTATGTTGTATTAAGCATAGCAAGTATTAATATGCACGTACCGTCCAGTGCAGGCTTGTATGAGTATCACTCCATCATCTGTCAGTGTCACTGGGTTGGGAATCTGCACAATCTGTGATAAAAGATAACTCGAGGGTGGTGTTCGATAGGTTATAGCTGTTCATATGCCCTGTAAAATGTTACGTCACGACTTTATGTTACGTCTCGACATATAGATAATAGGACATGTACCGAAGTCTATACAGTCGTAGAAATGTACTTTTATTAGCGGCCCAAATACAATGTAAGTAACAAGCCAATATTGGTACTGGTGTTTCGTGATGTATTGGTATTGGTGTCTCGTGATGTATTGGGACTGGTGTCTCGTGATGTATTGGGAATGGTGTCACGTGATGTATTGGGACTGGTGTCACGTGATGTATTGGTACTGGTGTCAAGTGATGTATTAAGACTGGTATCCCCTGTTGTATTGGCTCTGGTGTCTCCCGATGTATTGAGACTGGTGTCTCGTGATGTATTGGTACTGGTGTCTCGTGATGTATTGGTACTGGTGTCTCGTGATGTATTGGTGCTGGTATCTCGTGATGTATTGGTACTGGTGTCCCGTGATGTATTGGTGCTGGTATCTCGTGATGTATTGGTTCTGGTGTCTCGTGATGTATTGGTACTGGTGTCTCGTGATGTATTGTGGTACTGGTGTCTCGTGATGTATTGGTACTGGTGTCCCGTGATGTATTGGTACTGGTGTCTCGTGATGTATTGGTACTGGTGTCTCGTGATGTATTGGTACTGGTGTCTCGTGATGTATTGGTACTGGTGTCACGTGATGTATTGGTACTGGTGTCTCGTGATGTATTGGGACTGGTCTCCCGTGATGAATTGGTTCTGGTGTCTCGTGATGTATTGGTACTGGTGTCTCGTGATGTATTGGTACTGGTATCCCGTGATGTATTGGTACTGGTGTCTCGTGATGTATTGGTACTGGTGTTTCGTGATGTATTGGTACTGGTGTCTCGTGATGTATTGGTTCTGGTGTCTCGTGATGTATTGGTTCTGGTGTCTCGTGATGTATTGGTTCTGGTGTTCTCGTGATGTATTGGTACTGGTGTCTCGTGATGTATTGGTTCTGGTGTCTCGTGATGTATTGGTTCTGGTGTCTCGTGATGTATTGGTGCTGGTATCTCGTGATGTATTGGTTCTGGTGTCTCGTCATGTAGTGGTACTGGTGTCTCGTGATGTATTGGTACTGGTGTCTCGTGATGTATTGGTACTGGTGTCTCGTGATGTATTGGTTCTGGTGTGTCTCGTGATGTATTGGTACTGGTGTCTCGTGATGTATTGGTTCTGGTGTCTCGTGATGTATATTGGTACTGGTGTCTCGTGATGTATTGTATTGGTATCTCGTGATGTATTGGTACTGGTGTCCCGTGATGTATTGGTTCTGGTGTCTCGTGATGTATTGGTACTGGTGTCTCGTGATGTATTGGTACTGGTGTCCCGTGATGTATTGGTTCTGGTGTCTCGTGATGTATTGGTTCTGGTGTCTCGTGATGTATTGGTTCTGGTGCTTCGTGATGTATTGGTACTGGTGTCCCGTGATGTATTGGTTCTGGTGTCTCGTGATGTATTGGTACTGGTGTCCCGTGATGTATTGGTACTGGTATCTCGTGATGTATTGGTTCTGGTGTCTCGTGATGTATTGGTACTGGTGTCTCGTGATGTATTGGTACTGGTGTCACGTGATGTATTGGTACTGGTGTCTCGTGATGTATTGGTACTGGTGTCTCGTGATGTATTGGTTCTGGTGTCTCGTGATGTATTGGTACTGGTGTCTCCCGATGTATTGGTTCCGGTGTCTCAAGTTATATTGGTACTGGTGTCCCGTGATGTATTGGTACTGGTATGTCGTGATGTATTGGTACTGGTGTTCCGTGATGTATTGATTCTGGTGTCTCGTGATGTATTGGGACTGGTCTCCATGATGAATTGGTTCTGGTGTCTCGTGATGTATTGGTACTGGTGTCTCGTGATGTATTGGTTCTGGTGTCACGTGATGTATTGGTACTGGTGTCTCGTGATGTATTGGTACTGGTCTCGTGATGTATTGGTTCTGGTGTCTCGTGATGTATTGGTACTGGTGTCTCGTGATGTATTGTTTCTGGTGTCTCGTGATGTATTGGTACTGGTGTCCCGTGATGTATTGGTACTGGTGTCTCGTGATGTATTGGTTCTGGTGTCTCGTGATGTATTGGTACTGGTGTCCCGTGATGTATTGGTTCTGGTGCTTCGTGATGTATTGGTACTGGTGTCTCGTGATGTATTGTTTCTGGTGTCTCGTGATGTATTGGTACTGGTGTCCCGTGATGTACTGGTGCTGGTATCTCGTGATGTATTGGTTCTGGTGTCTCGTCATGTGGTGGTACTGGTGTCTCGTGATGTATTGGTACTGGTGTCACGTGATGTATTGGTACTGGTGTCTCGTGATGTATTGGTACTGGTGTCTCGTGATGTATTGGTACTGGTGTCTCGTGATGTATTGGTTCCGGTGTCTCGTGATATATTGGTACTGGTGTCCCGTGATGTATTGGTACTGGTATCCCGTGATGTATTGGTTCTGGTGTCTCGTGATGTATTGGTACTGGTGTCTCGTGATGTATTGGGACTGGTCTCCGTGATGAATTGGTACTGGTGTCTCGTGATGTATTGGTACTGGTGTCTCGTGATGTATTGGTACTGGTGTCTCGTGATGTATTGGTACTGGTGTCCCGTGATGCATTGGTTCTGGTGTCTCGTGATGTATTGGTACTGGTGTCCCGTGATGTATTGGTTCTGGGGCTTCGTGATGTATTGGTACTGGTGTCCCGTGATGTATTGGTTCTGGTGTCTCGTGATGTATTGGTACTGGTGTCCCGTGATGTCTTGGTGCTGGTATCTCGTGATGTATTGGTTCTGGTGTCTCGTCTTGTAGTGGTACTGGTGTCTCGTGATGTATTGGTACTGGTGTCTCGTGATGTATTGGTACTGGTGTCTCGTGATGTATTGGTACTGGTGTCTCGTGATGTATTGGTACTGGTGTCTCGTGATGTATTGGTTCTGGTGTCTCGTGATGTATTGGTACTGGTGTCCCGTGATGTATTGGTACTGGTATCTCGTGATGTATTGGTACTGGTGTCCCGTGATGTATTGGTTCTGGTGTCTCGTGATGTATTGGTACTGGTGTCTCGTGATGTATTGGAACTGGTGTCTCGTGATGTATTGGTTCTGGTGTCACGTGATGTATTGGTACTGGTGTCTCGTGATGTATTGGTACTGGTGTCCCGTGATGTACTGGTGCTGGTATCTCGTGATGTATTGGTTCTGGTGTCTCGTCATGTAGTGGTACTGGTGTCTCGTGATGTATTGGTACTGGTGTCACGTGATGTATTGGTACTGGTGTCTCGTGATGTATTGGTACTGGTGTCTCGTGATGTATTGGTACTGCTGTCTCGTGATGTATTGGTTCTGGTGTCTCGAGTTATATTGGCGCTGGTGTCCGTGATGTATTGGTACTGGTATCCCGTGATGAATTGGTTCTGGTGTCTCGTGATGTATTGGTACTGGTGTCTCGTGATGTATTGGGACTGGTCTCCCGTGATGTATTGGTTCTGGTGTCTCGTGATGTATTGGTACTGGTGTCTCGTGATGTATTGGTACTGGTGTCTCGTGATGTATTGGTACTGGTATCCCGTGATGTATTGGTTCTGGTGTCTCGTGATGTATTGGTACTGGTGTCCCGTGATGTATTGGTTCTGGTGTCGTGATGTATTGGTACTGGTGTCGTGATGTATTGGTACTGGTGTCCCGTGATGTATTGGTTCTGGTGTCTCGTGATGTATTGGTACTGGTGTCCCGTGATGTATTGGTGCTGGTGTCTCGTGATGTATTGGTTCTGGTGTCTCGTGATGTATTGGTACTGGTGTCTCGTGATGTATTGGTACTGGTGTCACGTGATGTATTGGTACTGGTGTCTCGTGATGTATTGGTACTGGTGTCTCGTGATGTATTGTTTCTGGTGTCTCGTGATGTATTGGTACTGGTGTCTCGTGATGTATTGTTTCTGGTGTCTCGTGATGTATTGGTACTGGTGTCCCGTGATGTACTGGTGCTGGTATCTCGTGATGTATTGGTTCTGGTGTCTCGTGATGTATTGGTACTGGTGTCCCGTGATGTACTGGTTCTGGTGCTTCGTGATGTATTGGTACTGGTGTCTCGTGATGTATTGTTTCTGGTGTCTCGTGATGTATTGGTACTGGTGTCCCGTGATGTATTGGTACTGGTGTCTCGTGATGTATTGGTTCTGGTGTCTCGTGATGTATTGGTACTGGTGTCTCGTGATGTATTGGTACTGGTGTCACGTGATGTATTGGTACTGGTGTCTCGTGATGTATTGGTACTGGTGTCTCGTGATGTATTGGTACTGGTGTCTCGTGATGTATTGGTACTGGCTGTCTCGTGATGTATTGGTTCTGGTGATGTATTGGTGCTGG
Source organism: Haliotis rubra (assembly GCF_003918875.1). NCBI lineage: Eukaryota > Metazoa > Mollusca > Gastropoda > Lepetellida > Haliotidae > Haliotis > Haliotis rubra. The sequence continues at coordinate 49,608 of NW_025767699.1, forward strand.
TGTCCCGTGATGTATTGGTACTGGTGTCTCGTGATGTATTGGTACTGGTGTCCCGTGATGTATTGGTACTGGTGTCTCGTGATGTATTGGTTCTGGTGTCTCGTGATGTATTGGTTCTGGTGTCTCGTGATGTATTGGTACTGGTGTCTCGTGATGTATTGGTACTGGTGTCTCGTGATGTATTGGTACTGGTGTCTCGTGATGTATTGGTACTGGTGTCTCGTGATGTATTGGTACTGGTGTCCCGTGATGTATTGGTTCTGGTGTCTCGTGATGTATTGGTACTGGTGTCCCGTGATGTATTGGTTCTGGTGTCTCGTGATGTATTGGTACTGGTGTCTCGTGATGTATTGGTTCTGGTGTCTCGTGATGTATTGGTACTGGTGTCTCGTGATGTATTGGTACTGGTGTCACGTGATGTATTGGTACTGGTGTCTCGTGATGTATTGGTACTGGTGTCTCGTGATGTATTGGTACTGCTGTCTCCCGATGTATTGGTTCCGGTGTCTCAAGTTATATTGGTACTGGTGTCCCCTGATGTATTGGTACTGGTATCCCGTGATGAATTGGTTCTTATGTCTCGTGATGTATTGGTACTGGTGTCTCGTGATGTATTGGGACTGGTCTCCCGTGATGTATTGGTACTGGTGTCTCGTGATGTATTGGTACTGGTGTCTCGTGATGTATTGGTACTGGTGTCTCGTGATGTATTGGTACTGGTATCCCGTGATGTATTGGTTCTGGTGTCTCGTGATGTATTGGTACTGGTGTCCCGTGATGTATTGGTTCTGGTGCGTGTTCGTGATGTATTGGTACTGGTGTCCCGTGATGTATTGGTTCTGGTGTCTCGTGATGTATTGGTACTGGTGTCCCGTGATGTATTGGTACTGGTATCTCGTGATGTATTGGTTCTGGTGTCTCGTCATGTAGTGGTACTGGTGTCTCGTGATGTATTGGTACTGGTGTCACGTGATGTATTGGTACTGGTGTCTCGTGATGTATTGGTACTGGTGTCTCGTGATGTATTGGTACTGGTGTCTCCCGATGTATTGGTTCAGGTGTCTCAAGTTATATTGGTACTGGTGTCCCGTGATGTATTGGTACTGGTATCTCGTGATGTATTGGTACTGGTGTTCCGTGATGTATTGGTTCTGGTGTCTCGTGATGTATTGGGACTGGTCTCCATGATGAATTGGTTCTTATGTCTCGTGATGTATTGGTACTGGTGTCTCGTGATGTATTGGAACTGGTGTCTCGTGATGTATTGGTTCTGGTGTCACGTGATGTATTGGTACTGGTGTCTCGTGATGTATTGGAACTGGTGTCCCGTGATGTATTGGTGCTGGTATCTCGTGATGTATTGGTTCTGGTGTCTCGTGATGTATTGGTACTGGTGTGATGTATTGGTACTGGTGATGATATTGGTACTGGTGTTCCGTCGTGATGTATTGGTACTGGTGTCTCGTGATGTATTGGTACTGGTGTCTCGTGATGTATTGGTACTGGTGTCTCGTGATGTATTGGTACTGGTGTCCGTGATGTATTGGTTCTGGTGTCTCGTGATGTATTGGTACTGGTCTGATGTATTGGTCGTCTCGTGATGTATTGGTACTGGTGTCTCGTGATGTATTGGTACTGGTGTCTCGTGATGTATTGGTACTGGTGTCCCGTGATGTATTGGTTCTGGTGTCTCGTGATGTATTGGTACTGGTGTCTCGTGATGTATTGGTACTGGTGTCTCGTGATGTATTGGTACTGGTGTCTCGTGATGTATTGGTTCTGGTGTCTCGTGATGTATTGGTACTGGTGTCCCGTGATGTATTGGTTCTGGTGTTCGTGATGTATTGGTACTGGTGTCTCCGTGATGTATTGGTTCTGGTGTCTCGTGATGTATTGGTACTGGTGTCCCGTGATGTATTGGTGCTGGTGTCTCGTGATGTATTGGTTCTGGTGTCTCGTCATGTAGTGGTACTGGTGTCTCGTGATGTATTGGTACTGGTGTCTCGTGATGTATTGGTACTGGTGTCTCGTGATGTATTGGTACTGGTGTCTCGTGATGTATTGGTTCTGGTGTCTCGTGATGTATTGGTACTGGTGTCTCGTGATGTATTGGTTCTGGTGTCTCGTGATGTATTGGTACTGGTGTCCCGTGATGTATTGGTGCTGGTATCTCGTGATGTATTGGTTCTGGTGTCTCGTGATGTATTGGTACTGGTGTCCCGTGATGTATTGGTTCTGGTGCTTCGTCGTGATGTATTGGTACTGGTGTCTCGTGATGTATTGTTTCTGGTGTCTCGTGATGTATTGGTACTGGTGTCCCGTGATGTACTGGTGCTGGTATCTCGTGATGTATTGGTTCTGGTGTCTCGTGATGTATTGGTACTGGTGTCTCGTGATGTATTGGTACTGGTGTCTCGTGATGTATTGGTACTGGTGTCTCGTGATGTATTGGTTCTGGTGTCTCGTGATGTATTGGTACTGGTGTCTCGTGATGTATTGGTACTGGTGTCTCGTGATGTATTGGTACTGGTGTCTCGTGATGTATTGGTACTGGTGTCTCGTGATGTATTGGTACTGGTGTCTCGTGATGTATTGGTACTGGTGTCTCGTGATGTATTGGTACTGGTGTCCCGTGATGTATTGGTACTGGTGTCCCGTGATGTATTGGTACTGGTGTCTCGTGATGTATTGGTACTGGTGTGTCTCGTGATGTATGGTACTGGTACTGGTGTGGTACTGGTGATGTATTGGTACTGGTGTCCCGTGATGTATTGGTTCTGGTGTCTCGTGATGTATTGGTACTGGTGTCTCGTGATGTATTGGTACTGGTGTCACGTGATGTATTGGTACTGGTGTCTCGTGATGTATTGGTACTGGTGTCTCGTGATGTATTCTGGGTACTGGTACTGTGTCTCGTGATGTATTGGTTCCGGTGTCTCTCGTGATATATTGGTACTGGTGTCCCGTGATGTATTGGTACTGGTATCTCGTGATGTATTGGTACTGGTGTTCCGTGATGTATTGGTTCTGGTGTCTCGTGATGTATTGGGACTGGTCTCCATGATGAATTGGTTCTTATGTCTCGTGATGTATTGGTACTGGTGTCTCGTGATGTATTGGAACTGGTGTCTCGTGATGTATTGGTTCTGGTGTCACGTGATGTATTAGTACTGGTGTCTCGTGATGTATTGGAACTGGTGTCCCGTGATGTATTGGTACTGGTGTCTCGTGATGTATTGGTTCTGGTGTCTCGTGATGTATTGGTACTGGTGTCTCGTGATGTATTGGTACTGGTGTCTCGTGATGTATTGGTTCTGGTGTCTCGTGATGTATTGGTACTGGTGTCTCGTGATGTATTGGTACTGGTATCTCGTGATGTATTGGTTCTGGTGTCTCGTGATGTATTGGTACTGGTGTCCCGTGATGTATTGGTTCTGGTGCTTCGTGATGTATTGGTACTGGTGTCCCGTGATGTATTGGTTCTGGTGTCTCGTGATGTATTGGTACTGGTGTCCCGTGATGTATTGGTGCTGGTATCTCGTGATGTATTGGTTCTGGTGTCTCGTCATGTAGTGGTACTGGTGTCTCGTGATGTATTGGTACTGGTGTCACGTGATGTATTGGTACTGGTGTCTCGTGATGTATTGGTACTGGTGTCTCGTGATGTATTGGTACTGGTGTCTCCCGATGTATTGGTTCAGGTGTCTCAAGTTATATTGGTACTGGTGTCCCGTGATGTATTGGTACTGGTATCTCGTGATGTATTGGTACTGGTGTTCCGTGATGTATTGATTCTGGTGTCTCGTGATGTATTGGGACTGGTCTCCATGATGAATTGGTTCTTATGTCTCGTGATGTATTGGTACTGGTGTCTCGTGATGTATTGGAACTGGTGTCTCGTGATGTATTGGTTCTGGTGTCTCGTGATGTATTGGTACTGGTGTCCCGTGATGTATTGGAACTGGTGTCCCGTGATGTATTGGTGCTGGTGTCTCGTGATGTATTGGTTCTGGTGTCTCGTGATGTATTGGTACTGGTGTCTCGTGATGTATTGGTACTGGTGTCTCGTGATGTATTGGTACTGGTGTCTCGTGATGTATTGGTACTGGTGTCTCGTGATGTATTGGTACTGGTGTCTCGTGATGTATTGGTACTGGTGTCTCGTGATGTATTGGTTCTGGTGTCTCGTGATGTATTGGTACTGGTGTCCCGTGATGTATTGGTACTGGTATCCCGTGATGTATTGGTTCTTATGTCTCGTGATGTATTGGTACTGGTGTCTCGTGATGTATTGGGACTGGTCTCGTGATGTATTGGTTCTGGTGTCTCGTGATGTATTGGTACTGGTGTCTCGTGATGTATTGGTACTGGTGTCTCGTGATGTATTGGTACTGGTGTCTCGTGATGTATTGGTACTGGTGTGTCCGTGATGTATTGGTTCTGGTGTCTCGTGATGTATTGGTTCTGGTGTCTCGTGATGTATTGGTACTGGTGTCTCGTGATGTATTGGTACTGGTGTCTCGTGATGTATTGGTTCTGGTGTCTCGTGATGTATTGGTACTGGTGTCTCGTGATGTATTGGTACTGGTGTCTCGTGATGTATTGGTTCTGGTGTCTCGTGATGTATTGGTACTGGTGTCTCGTGATGTATTGGTACTGGTGTCTCGTGATGTATTGGTACTGGTGTCTCGTGATGTATTGGTACTGGTGTCTCGTGATGTATTGGTTCTGGTGTCTCGTGATGTATTGGTACTGGTGTCTCGTGATGTATTGGTTCTGGTGTCTCGTGATGTATTGGTACTGGTGTCCCGTGATGTATTGGTACTGGTGTCTCGTGATGTATTGGTTCTGGTGTCTCGTGATGTATTGGTACTGGTGTCTCGTGATGTATTGGTTCTGGTGCTTCGTGATGTATTGGTACTGGTGTCTCGTGATGTATTGTTTCTGGTGTCTCGTGATGTATTGGTACTGGTGTCCCGTGATGTACTGGTGCTGGTATCTCGTGATGTATTGGTTCTGGTGTCTCGTCATGTGGTGGTACTGGTGTCTCGTGATGTATTGGTACTGGTGTCTCGTGATGTATTGGTACTGGTGTCTCGTGATGTATTGGTACTGGTGTCTCGTGATGTATTGGTACTGGTGTCTCCCGATGTATTGGTTCCGGTGTCTCAAGTTATATTGGTACTGGTGTCCCCTGATGTATTGGTACTGGTATCCCGTGATGAATTGGTTCTTATGTCTCGTGATGTATTGGTACTGGTGTCTCGTGATGTATTGGGACTGGTCTCCCGTGATGTATTGGTTCTGGTGTCTCGTGATGTATTGGTACTGGTGTCTCGTGATGTATTGGTACTGGTGTCTCGTGATGTATTGGTACTGGTGTCCCGTGATGTATTGGTTCTGGTGTCTCGTGATGTATTGGTACTGGTGTCTCGTGATGTATTGGTACTGGTGTCTCGTGATGTATTGGTACTGGTGTCTCGTGATGTATTGGTACTGGTGTCTCGTGATGTATTGGTACTGGTGTCTCCGTGATGTATTGGTTCTGGTGTCTCGTGATGTATTGGTACTGGTGTCTCGTGATGTATTGGTACTGGTGTCTCGTGATGTATTGGTTCTGGTGTCTCGTGATGTATTGGTACTGGTGTCTCGTGATGTATTGGTACTGGTGTCTCGTGATGTATTGGTACTGGTGTCTCGTGATGTATTGGTACTGGTGTCTCGTGATGTATTGGTTCTGGTGTCTCGTGATGTATTGGTACTGGTGTCCCGTGATGTATTGGTGCTGGTATCTCGTGATGTATTGTTACTGGTGTCTCGTGATGTAGTGGTACTGGTGTCTCGTGATGTATTGGTACTGGTGTCTCGTGATGTATTGGTACTGGTGTCTCGTGATGTATTGGTACTGGTGTCTCGTGATGTATTGGTTCTGGTGTCTTCGTGATGTATTGGTACTGGTGTCTCGTGATGTATTGGTACTGGTGTCTCGTGATGTATTGGTACTGGTGTCTCGTGATGTATTGGTACTGGTGTCTCGTGATGTATTGGTTCTGGTGTCTCGTGATGTATTGGTACTGGTGTCCCGTGATGTATTGGTTCTGGTGTCTCGTGATGTATTGGTACTGGTGTCTCGTGATGTATTGTTTCTGGTGTCTCGTGATGTATTGGTACTGGTGTCCCGTGATGTACTGGTGCTGGTATCTCGTGATGTATTGGTTCTGGTGTCTCGTGATGTATTGGTACTGGTGTCTCGTGATGTATTGGTACTGGTGTCTCGTGATGTATTGGTACTGGTGTCTCGTGATGTATTGGTACTGGTGTCTCGTGATGTATTGGTACTGGTGTCTCGTGATGTATTGGTACTGGTGTCTCGTGATGTATTGGTACTGGTATCCCGTGATGTATTGGTTCTGGTGTCTCGTGATGTATTGGTACTGGTGTCTCGTGATGTATTGGTACTGGTGTCTCGTGATGTATTGGTACTGGTGTCTCGTGATGTATTGGTACTGGTGTCTCGTGATGTATTGGTACTGGTGTCTCGTGATGTATTGGTTCTGGTGTCTCAAGTTATTATTGGTACTGGTGTCCCGTGATGTATTGGTACTGGTATCTCCGTGATGTATTGGTACTGGTGTTCCGTGATGTATTTGGTTCTGGTGTCTCGTGATGTATTGGGACTGGTCTCCATGATGAATTGGTTCTTATGTCTCGTGATGTATTGGTACTGGTGTCTCGTGATGTATTGGAACTGGTGTCTCGTGATGTATTGGTTCTGGTGTCACGTGATGTATTGGTACTGGTGTCTCGTGATGTATTACTGGTGTCCCGTGATGTACTGTATTGGTACTGGTATCTCGTGATGTATTGGTTCTGGTGTCTCGTCATGTGGTGGTACTGGTGTCTCGTGATGTATTGGTACTGGTGTCTCGTGATGTATTGGTACTGGTGTCTCGTGATGTATTGGTACTGGTGTCTCGTGATGTATTGGTACTGGTGTCTCGTGATGATGTATTGGTACTGGTGTCTCGTGATGTATTGGTACTGGTGTCCTCGTGATGTATTGGTACTGGTGTCCCGTGATGTATTGGTACTGGTGTCTCGTGATGTATTGGTACTGGTGTCTCGTGATGTATTGGGACTGGTCTCCCGTGATGAATTGGTACTGGTGTCTCGTGATGTATTGGTACTGGTGTCTCGTGATGTATTGGTACTGGTGTCTCGTGATGTATTGGTACTGGTGTCCCGTGATGTATTGGTTCTGGTGTCTCGTGATGTATTGGTACTGGTGTCCCGTGATGTATTGGTTCTGGTGCTTCGTGATGTATTGGTACTGGTGTCTCGTGATGTATTGGTTCTGGTGTCTCGTGATGTATTGGTACTGGTGTCTCGTGATGTATTGGTACTGGTGTCTCGTGATGTATTGGTTCTGGTGTCTGTGATGTATTGGTACTGGTGTCTCGTGATGTATTGTACTGGTGTCTCGTGATGTATTGGTACTGGTGTCTCGTGATGTATTGGTACTGGTGTCTCGTGATGTATTGGTACTGGTGTCTCGTGATGTATTGGTTCTGGTGTCTCGTGATGTATTGGTACTGGTGTCCCGTGATGTATTGGTACTGGTATCTCGTGATGTATTGGTACTGGTGTTCCGTGATGTATTGGTTCTGGTGTCTCGTGATGTATTGGGACTGGTGTCCATGATGAATTGGTTCTTATGTCTCGTGATGTATTGGTACTGGTGTCTCGTGATGTATTGGAACTGGTGTCTCGTGATGTATTGGTTCTGGTGTCACGTGATGTATTGGTACTGGTGTTCTGGTGTATCGTGATGTGGTGGTACTGGTGTCTCGTGATGTATTGGTACTGGTGTCTCGTGATGTATTGGTTCTGGTGTCTCGTGATGTATTGGTACTGGTGTCTCGTGATGTATTGGTTCTGGTGTCTCGTGATGTATTGGTACTGGTGTCTCGTGATGTATTGGTTCTGGTGTCTCGTGATGTATTGGTACTGGTGTCCCGTGATGTATTGGTTCTGGTGTCTCGTGATGTATTGGTTCTGGTGTCTCGTGATGTATTGGTACTGGTGTCCCGTGATGTACTGGTTCTGGTGCTTCGTGATGTATTGGTACTGGTGTCTCGTGATGTATTGTTTCTGGTGTCTCGTGATGTATTGGTACTGGTGTCCCGTGATGTATTGGTGCTGGTGTCTCGTGATGTATTGGTTCTGGTGTCTCGTGATGTATTGGTACTGGTGTCTCGTGATGTATTGGTACTGGTGTCTCGTGATGATGTTCTTATGTTGGTACTGGTGTCTCGTGATGTATTGGTATTGGTACTGGTGTCTCGTGATGTATTGGTACTGGTGTCTCGTGATGTATTGGTTCTGGTGTCTCGTGGTTATATTGGTACTGGTGTCCCGTGATGTATTGATACTGGTATCTCGTGATGTATTGGTACTGGTGTTCCGTGATGTATTGGTTCTGGTGTCTCGTGATGTATTGGGACTGGTGTCTCCATGATGAATTGGTTCTTATGTCTCGTGATGTATTGGTACTGGTGTCTCGTGATGTATTGGAACTGGTGTCTCGTGATGTATTGGTACTGGTGTCACGTGATGTATTGGTTCTGGTGTCTCGTGATGTATTACTGGTGTCTCGTGATGTATTATTCTGTATGTATTGGTACTGGTGTCTCGTGATGTATTGGTTCTGGTGTCTCGTGATGTATTGGTACTGGTGTCCCGTGATGTATTGGTACTGGTGTCTCGTGATGTATTGGTTCTGGTGTCTCGTGATGTATTGGTACTGGTGTCCCGTGATGTATTGGTTCTGGTGCTTCGTGATGTATTGGTACTGGTGTCTCGTGATGTATTGGTTCTGGTGTCTCGTGATGTCCCGTGATGTATTGGTACTGGTGTCCTCGTGATGTATTGGTGCTGGTATCTCGTGATGTATTGGTTCTGGTGTCTCGTGATGTATTGGTTCTGGTGTCTCGTGATGTATTGGTACTGGTGTCTCGTGATGTATTGGTACTGGTGTCTCGTGATGTATTGGTACTGGTGTCTCGTGATGTATTGGTACTGGTGTCTCCCGATGTATTGGTTCTGGTGTCTCAGATGTATTGGTACTGGTGTCTCAAGTGATGTATTGGTACTGGTGTCCCGTGATGTATTGGTTCTATGTCTCGTGATGTATTGGTACTGGTGTCTCGTGATGTATTGGGACTGGTGTCCGTGATGTATTGGTTCTGGTGTCTCGTGATGTATTGGTACTGGTGTCTCCGTGATGTATTGGTACTGGTGTCTCGTGATGTATTGGTACTGGTGTCCCGTGATGTATTGGTGTCTCGTGATGTATTGGTACTGGTGTGATGTGATGTAGTGGTGTCTCGTGATGTATTGGTACTGGTGTCCGTGATGTATTGTCTGGTGTCTCGTGATGTATTGGTACTGGTGTCCCGTGATGTATTGGTACTGGTGTCTCGTGATGTATTGGTGTCTGGTACTGGTGTCTCGTGATGTATTGGTAATTGGTGTCTCGTGATGTATTGATGTATTGGTACCTGGTGTCCTCGTGATGTATTGGTACTGGTGTCTCGTGATGATGTGACTGTATCCCGTGATGTATTGGTTCTGGTGTCTCGTGATGTATTGGTACTGGTTCTGGTGTCTCGTGATGTATTGGTACTGGTGTCTCGTGATGTGTATTGGTGTCTCGGTGTATTCGTGATGTATTGGTACTGGTGTCTCGTGATGTATTGGTGACTGTGTACGTGATGTATTGGTACTGGTGTCTCGTGATGTATTGGTTCTGGTGTCTCGTGATGTATTGGGACTGGTCTCCATGATGAATTGGTTCTTATGTCTCGTGATGTATTGGTACTGGTGTCTCGTGATGTATTGGAACTGGTCTCCTGTGATGAATTGGTACTTGTGTCGCGTGATGTATTGGTACTACTGGTGTCTCATGATGTATTGGTACTGGTGTCTCGTGATGTATTGGTACTGGTATTCCGTGATGTATTGGTTCTGGTGTCTCGTGATGTATTGGTTCTGGTGTTTCGTGATGTATTGGTTCTGGTGTCTCGTGATGTATTGGTTCTGGTGTCTCGTGATGTATTGGTACTGGTGTCCCGTGATGTATTGGTTCTGGTGTCTCGTGATGTATTGGTACTGGTGTCCCGTGATGTATTGGTACCTGGTGTCTCGTGATGTATTGGTTCTGGTGTCTCGTGATGTATTGGTACTGGTGTCTCGTGATGTATTGGTTCTGGTGTCTCGTGATGTATTGGTACTGGTGTCCCGTGATGTATTGGTGCTGGTGTCCGTGATGTATTGGTTCTGGTGTCTCGTGATGTATTGGTACTGGTGTCACGTGATGTTTGGTACTGGTGTCACGTGATGTATTGGTTCTGGTGTCTCGTGATGTATTGGTACTGGTGTCTCGTGATGTATTGGTACTGGTGTCTCGTGATGTATTGGTTCTGGTGTGTCGTGTTGTATTGCGACTGGTGTCTGGTGACAGGTATTGGTACTGGTGTCTCGTGATGTATTGGTTCTGGTGTCTCGTGATGTATTGGTACTGGTGTCACGTGATGTATTGGTACTGGTGTCTCGTGATGTATTGGTACTGGTGTCTCGTGATGTATTGGTTCTGGTGTGTCGTGATGTATTGCGACTGGTGTCTACGTGATGTATTGGTACTGGTATCTCGTGATGTATTGGTACTGGTGTCTCGTGATGTATTGGTTCTGGTGTCTCGTGATGTATTGGTACTGGTGTCTCGTGATGTATTGGTACTGGTGTCTCGTGATGCATTGGTACTGGTATCCCGTGATGTATTGGTACTAGTGTCAAGTGATGTATTGGTTCTGGTGTGTCGTGTTCTATTGCGACTGGTGTCTGGTGACAGGTATTGGTACTGGTATGAAGTGATGTATTGGTACTGGTGTCTAGTGATGTATTGGTTCTGGTGTCTCATGATGTATTGGTTCTGGTGTCTCGTGATGTATTGGTACTGGTGTCCCGTGATGTATTGGTTCTGGGGCTTCGTGATGTATTGGTACTGGTGTCCCGTGATGTATTGGTACTGGTGTCTCGTGATGTATTGGTACTGGTGTCCCGTGATGTCTTGGTGCTGGTATCTCGTGATGTATTGGTTCTGGTGTCTCCTCTTGTAGTGGTTCTGGTGTCTCGTGATGTATTGGTACTGGTGTCACGTGATGTATTGGTACTGGTGACTCGTGATGTATTGGTACTGGTGTCTCGTGATGTATTGGTACCGGTGTCTGGTGATGTATTCGTTCTGGTGTCTCGTGATATATTGTACTGGTGTCTCGTGATGTATTGGTTCTGGTGTCTCGTGATGTATTGGTACTAGTGCCCCGTGATGTATTGGTGCTGGTCTCCCGTGATGTATTGGTTCTGGTGTCTCGTGATGTATTGGTACTGGTGTCACGTGATGTTTTGGTATTGGTGTCACGTCATGTATTGGTACTGGTGTCTCGTGATGTATTGGTACTGGTGTCTCGTGATGTATTGGTACTGGTGTCTCGTGATGTATTGGTTGTGGTGTGTCGTGTTGTATTGCGACTGGTGTCTGGTGACAGGTATTGGTACTAGAGTCTCGTGATGTATTGGTTCTGGTGTCTCGTGATGCATTGGTACTGGTATCCCGTGATGTATTTATACTAGTGTCAAGTGATGTATTGGTTCTGGTGTGTTGTGTTCTATTGCGACTGGTGTCTGGTGACAGGTATTGGTACTGGTATCAAGTGATGTATTGGTACTGGTGTCTAGTGATGTATTGGTTCTGGTGTCTCATGATGTATTGGTTCTGGTGTCTCGTGACATATTGGTACTAGTGCCCCGTGATGTATTGGTGCTGGTATATCGTGATGTATTGGTTCTGGTATCTCGTGATGTATTGGTACTGGTGTCTAGTGATGTATTGGTGATGGTATCTCGTGATGTATTGGTTCTGGTGTCTACTGGTGTATTGGTACAAGTGCCCCGTGATGTATTGGTACTGGTATATCGTGATGTATTGGTTCTGGTGTCTCGTGATGTATTGGTACTGGTGTCTCGTGATGTATTGGTACTGGTGTCACGTGATGTATTGGTACTGGTGTCTCGTGATGTATTGGTTCTGGTGTCTCGTGATGTATTGTACTGGTGTTTCGTGATGTATTGGTACTGGTGTCTCGTGATGTATTGGTACTGGAGTCCCGTGATGTATTGGTTCAGGTGTCTCGTGATGTATTGGTTCTGGTGTCTCGTGATGTATTGGTACTAGTGTCTCGTGATGTATTGGTACTGGTGTCACGTGATGTATTGGTACTGGTATCCGTGATGTATTGGTACTGGTGTCCCGTGATGTATTGGTTCTGGTGTCTCGTGATGTATTGGTTCAGGTGTCACGTGATGTATTGGTACTGGTGTCTCGTGATGTATTGGTACTGGTATCCCGTGATGTATTGGTACTGGTGTCCCGTGATGTATTGGTTCTGGTGTCTCGTGATGTATTGGTACTGGTGTCACGTGATGTATTGGTTCTGGTGTCACGTGATGTATTGGTTCTGGTGTCTCGTGATGTATTGGTACTGGTGTCTCGTGATGTATTGATTCTGGTGTCTCGTGATGTATTGGTACTGGTGTCTCGTGATGTATTGGTACTGGTGTCTCGTGATGTATTGGTACTGGTGTCACGTGATGTAATGTACTGGTGTCTCGTAATGTATTGGTACTGGTGTTTCGTGATGTATTGGTACTGGTATCCCGTGATGTATTGGAACTGGTCTCCCGTGATGTATTGGTTCTGGTGTCTCGTGATGTATTGGTACTGGTGTCACTTAATGTATTGGTTCTGGTGTCGCGTGATGTATTGGTTCTGGTGTCTCGTGATGTATTGGTGCTGGCATCTCGTGATGTATTGGTACTTGTGTCTCGTGATGTATTGGTACTGGTATCCCGTGATGTATTGGTACTGGTCTCCCGTGATGTATTGGTTGTGGTATGTCGTGATGTATTCCGACTGGTGTCTCGTGATGTATTGGTACTGGTGTCTCGTGATGTATTGGTTCTGGTGTCTCGTGATGTATTGGTACTGGTTTCACGTGATGTATTGGTAGTGGTGTCTCGTGATGTATTGGTACTGGTGTCCCGTGATGTATTGGTTCTGGTGTCGTGATGTATTGCGACTGGTGTCTGGTGATGTATTGGTACTGGTATCTCGTGATGTATTGGTACTGGTGTCTAGTGATGTATTGGTTCTGGTGTCTCGTGATGTATTGGTACTGGTGTCTCGTGATGTATTGGTACTGGTGTCTCGTGATGTATTGGTACTGGTATCCCGTGATGTATTTATACTAGTGTCAAGTGATGTATTGGTTCTGGTGTGTCTCGTGATGTATTGGTACTGGTGTCCTCGTGATGTATTGGTACTGGTATCTCGTGATGTATTGGTACTGGTGTTTAGTGATGTATTGGTTCTGGTGTCTCATGATGTATTGGTTCTGGTGTCTCGTGATGTATTGGTACTAGTGTCCCATGATGTATTGGTGCTGGTGTCTCGTGATGTATTGGTTCTGGTGTCTCGTGATGTATTGGTACTGGTGTCTTGGTTCGTGATGTATTGGTACTGGTGTCTCGTGATGTATTGGTTCTGGTGTCTCGTGATGTATTGGTACTGGTGTCACGTGATGTATTGGTACTGGTGTCCCGTGATGTATTGGTACTGGTGTCCCGTGATGTATTGGTTCTGGTGTCTCGTGATGTATTGGTTCTGGTGTCTCGTGATGTATTGGTACTGGTGTCTCGTGATGTATTGATTCTGGTGTCTCGTGATGTGATGTATTGGTACTGGTGTCTCGTGATGTATTGGTACTGGTGTCTCGTGATGTATTGGTACTGGTGTCGTGATGTATTGGTACTGGTGTCTCGTGATGTATTGGTTCTGGTGTCTCGTGATGTATTGGTACTGGTGTCCCGTGATGTATTGGAACTGGTGTCCCGTGATGTATTGGTTCTGGTGTCTCGTGATGTATTGGTACTGGTGTCACGTGATGTATTGGTTCTGGTGTGGTTCGTGATGTATTGGTTCTGGTGTCTCGTGATGTATTGGTGCTGGTGTCTCGTGATGTATTGGTACTGGTGTCTCGTGATGTATTGGTTCTGGTGTCTCGTGATGTATTGGTGCGACTGGTGTCTCGTGATGTATTGGTACTGGTGTCTCGTGATGTATTGGTTCTGGTGTCTCGTGATGTATTGGTACTGGTGTCGTGATGTATTGGTACTGGTGTCTCGTGATGTATTGGTACTAGTGTCACGTGATGTATTGGTTCTGGTGTCTCGTGTTGTATTGGTACTGGTGTCTCGTGATGTATTGGTACTGGTGTCTCGTGATGTATTGGTACTGGTGTCTCGTGATGTATTGGTACTGGTGTCTCGTGATGTATTGGTACTGGTGTCTCGTGATGTATTGGTTCTGGTGTCTCGTGATGTATTGGTACTGGTGTCTCGTGATGTATTGGTACTGGTGTCTCGTGATGTATTGGTACTGGTATCCGTGATGTATTTACTGGTGTTCTGTAGTGTCAAGTGATGTATTGGTTCTGGTGTCTCGTGATGTATTGGTACTGGTGTGTGTGTGATGGTATTGGTACTGGTATCTCGTGATGTATTGGTACTGGTGTCTAGTGATGTATTGGTTCTGGTGTCTCATGATGTATTGGTTCTGGTGTCTCGTGATGTATTGGTACTGGTGTCCCGTGATGTATTGGTACTGGTATCTCGTGATGTATTGGTTCTGGTGTCTCGTGATGTATTGGTTCTGGTGTCTCGTGATGTATTGGTACTGGTGTCCCGTGATGTATTGGTTCTGGTGCTTCGTGATGTATTGGTACTGGTGTCCCGTGATGTATTGGTTCTGGTGTCTCGTGATGTATTGGTACTGGTGTCCCGTGATGTATTGGTGCTGGTATCTCGTGATGTATTGGTTCTGGTGTCTCGTGATGTATTGGTTCTGGTGTCTCGTGATGTATTGGTACTGGTGTCACGTGATGTATTGGTACTGGTGTCTCGTGATGTATTGGTACTGGTGTCTCGTGATGTATTGGTACTGGTGTCACGTGATGTATTGGTTCAGGTGTCTCAAGTTATATTGGTACTTGTGTCTCGTGTTGTATTGGTACTGGTGTCTCGTGATGCATTGGTACTGGTTTCCCGTGATGTATTTATACTAGTGTCAAGTGATGTATTGGTTCTGGTGTGTCGTGTTCTATTGCGACTGGTGTCTGGTGACAGGTATTGGTACTGGTATCAAGTGATGTATTGGTACTGGTGTCTAGTGATGTATTGGTTCTGGTGTCTCATGATGTATTGGTTCTGGTGTCTCGTGGTGTATTGGTACTAGTGCCCCGTGATGTATTGGTGCTGGTATCTCGTGATGTATTGGTTCTGGTGTCTCGTGATGTATTGGTTCTGGTGTCTCGTGATGTATTGGTACTGGTGTCCCGTGATGTATTGGTTCTGGGGCTTCGTGATGTATTGGTACTGGTGTCCCGTGATGTATTGGTTCTGGTGTCTCGTGATGTATTGGTACTGGTGTCCCGTGATGTCTTGGTGCTGGTATCTCGTGATGTATTGGTTCTGGTGTATCGTCTTGTAGTGGTTCTGGTGTCTCGTGATGTATTGGTACTGGTGTCACGTGATGTATTGGTACTGGTGACTCGTGATGTATTGGTACTGGTGTCTCGTGATGTATTGGTACTGCTGTCACCCGATGTATTGGTTCAGGTGTCTCAAGTTATATTGGTACTGGTGTCCCGTGATGTATTGGTACTGGTATCTCGTGATGTATTGGTACTGGTGTTCCGTGATGTATTGGTTCTGGTGTCTCGTGATGTATTGGGACTGGTCTCCATGATGAATTGGTTCTTATGTCTCGTGATGTATTGGTACTGGTGTCTCGTGATGTATTGGAACTGGTCTCCGTGATGAATTGGTACTGGTGTCTCGTGATGTATTGGTTCTGGTGTCACGTGATGTATTGGTTCTGGTGTCTCGTGATGTATTGGTACTGGTGTCTCGTGATGTATTGATTCTGGTGTCCCGTGATGTATTGGTACTGGTGTCTCGTGATGTATTGGTACTGGTGTCTCGTGATGTATTGGTACTGGTGTCACGTGATGTATTGGTACTGGTGTCTCGTGATGTATTGGTTCTGGTGTCTCGTGATGTATTGGTACTGGTATCCCGTGATGTATTGGAACTGGTCTCCCGTGATGTATTGGTTCTGGTGTCTCGTGATGTATTGGTACTGGTGTCACTTAATGTATTGGTTCTGGTGTCGCGTGATGTATTGGTTCTGGTGTCTCGTGATGTATTGGTGCTGGTGTCTCGTGATGTCTTGGTACTGGTGTCTCGTGATGTATTGGTTCTGGTGTGTCGTGTTGTATTGCGACTGGTGTCTGGTGACAGGTATTGGTACTAGAGTCTCGTGATGTATTGGTTCTCGTGTCTCGTGATGTATTGGTACTGGTGTCACGTGATGTATTGGTACTGGTGTCTCGTGATGTATTTATACTAGTGTCCCGTGATGTATTGGTTCTGGTGTGTCGTGTTCTATTGCGACTGGTGTCTGGTGACAGGTATTGGTATTGGTATCTCGTGATGTATTGGTTCTGGTGTCTCGTGATGTATTGGTACTTGTGTCTCGTGATGTATTGGTACTGGTATCCCGTGATGTATTGGTACTGGTCTCCCGTGATGTATTGGTTGTGGTGTGTCGTGTTGTATTGCGACTGGTGTCTGGTGACAGGTATTGGTACTGGTATCAAGTGATGTATTGGTACTGGTGTCTAGTGATGTATTGGTTCTGGTGTCTCATGATGTATTGGTTCTGGTGTCTCGTGATGTATTGGTACTAGTGCCCCATGATGTATTGGTGCTGGTATCTCGTGATGTATTGGTTCTGGTATCTCGTGATGTATTGGTACTGGTGTCTCGTGGTGTATTGGTACTAGTGTCACGTGATGTATTCGTACTGGTATCCCGTGACGTATTGGTACTGGTGTCCCGTGATGTATTGGTTCTGGTGTCTCGTGATGTATTTATACTAGTGTCCCGTGATGTATTGGTTCTGGTGTGTCGTGTTCTATTGCGACTGGTGTCTGGTGACAGGTATTGGTATTGGTATCTCGTGATGTATTGGTTCTGGTGTCTCGTGATGTATTGGTACTTGTGTCTCGTGATGTATTGGTACTGGTATCCCGTGATGTATTGGTACTGGTCTCCCGTGATGTATTGGTTGTGGTGTGTCGTGTTGTATTGCGACTGGTGTCTGGTGACAGGTATTGGTACTGGTATCAAGTGATGTATTGGTACTGGTGTCTAGTGATGTATTGGTTCTGGTGTCTCATGATGTATTGGTTCTGGTGTCTCGTGATGTATTGGTACTAGTGCCCCATGATGTATTGGTGCTGGTATCTCGTGATGTATTGGTTCTGGTATCTCGTGATGTATTGGTACTGGTGTCTAGTGATGTATTGGTGCTGGTATCTCGTGATGTATTGGTTCTGGTGTCTCGTGGTGTATTGGTACAAGTGTCACGTGATGTATTCGTACTGGTATCCCGTGATGTATTGGTACTGGTGTCCCGTGATGTATTGGTTCTGGTGTCTCGTGATGTATTCGTTCAGGTGTCACGTGATGTATTGGTACTGGTGTCTCGTGATGTATTCGTACTGGTATCCCGTGATGTATTGGTACTGGTGTCACGTGATGTATTGGTTCTGGTGTCTCGTGATGTATTGGTACTGGTGTCTCGTGATGTATTGATTCTGGTGTCTCGTGATGTATTGGTACTGGTGTCTCGTGATGTATTGGTACTGGTGTCTCGTGATGTATTGGTACTGGTGTCTCGTGATGTATTGGTTCTGGTGTCTCGTGATGTATTGGTACTAGTGCCCCATGATGTATTGGTGCTGGTATCTCGTGATGTATTGGTTCTGGTATCTCGTGATGTATTGGTACTGGTGTCTAGTGATGTATTGGTGCTGGTATCTCGTGATGTATTGGTTCTGGTGTCTCGTGGTGTATTGGTACTAGTGTCACGTGATGTATTCGTACTGGTATCCCGTGATGTATTGGTACTGGTGTCCCGTGATGTATTGGTTCTGGTGTCTCGTGATGTATTCGTTCAGGTGTCGTGATGTATTGGTACTGGTGTCTCGTGATGTATTGGTACTGGTATCCCGTGATGTATTGGTACTGGTGTCACGTGATGTATTGGTTCTGGTGTCACGTGATGTATTGGTTCTGTTGTCTCGTGATGTATTGGTACTGGTGTCTCGTGATGTATTGATTCTGGTGTCTCGTGATGTATTGGTACTGGTGTCTCGTGATGTATTGGTACTGGTGTCTCGTGATGTATTGGTTCTGGTGTCACGTGATGTAATGTACTGGTGTCTCGTGATGTATTGGTTCTGGTGTCTCGTGATGTATTGGTACTGGTATCCCGTGATGTATTGGAACTGGTCTCCCGTGATGTATTGGTTCTGGTGTCTCGTGATGTATTGGTACTGGTGTCACTTAATGTATTGGTTCTGGTGTCGCGTGAGGTAGTGGTTCTGGTGTCTCGTGATGTATTGGTACTGGTGTCACTTAATGTATTGGTTCTGGTGTCGCGTGAGGTATTGGTTCTGGTGTCTCGTGATGTATTGGTACTGGTGTCTTGTGATGTATTGGTTCTGGTGTGTCGTGTTGTATTGCGACTGGTGTCTGGTGACAGGTATTTGTACGAAAGTCTCGTGATGTATTGGTTCTCGTGTCTCGTGATGTATTGGTTCTGGTGTCACGTGATGTATTGGTACTGGTGTCTCGTGATGTATTTATACTAGTGTCCCGTGATGTATTGGTTCTGGTGTGTCGTGTTCTATTGCGACTGGTGTCTGGTGACAGGTATTGGTACTGGTATCTCGTGATGTATTGGTTCTGGTGTCTCGTGATGTATTGGTACTTGTGTCTCGTGATGTATTGGTACTGGTATCCCGTGATGTATTGGTACTGGTCTCCCGTGATGTATTGTTGTGGTGTGTCGTGTTGTATTGCGACTGGTGTCTGGTGACAGGTATTGGTACTAGAGTCTCGTGATGTATTGGTTCTCGTGTCTCGTGATGTATTGGTACTGGTTTCACGTGATGTATTGGTACTGGTGTCTCGTGATGTATTGGTACTGGTGTCCCGTGATGTATTGGTTCTGGTCTGTCGTGTTCTATTGCGACTGGTGTCTGGTGACAGGTATTGGTACTGGTATCTCGTGATGTATTGGTACTGGTGTCTAGTGATGTATTGGTTCTGGTGTCTCGTGATGTATTGGTACTTGTGTCTCGTGTTGTATTGGTACTGGTGTCTCGTGATGCATTGGTACTGGTATCCCGTGATGTATTTATACTAGTGTCAAGTGATGTATTGGTTCTGGTGTGTCGTGTTCTATTGCGACTGGTGTCTGGTGACAGGTATTGGTACTGGTATCAAGTGATGTATTGGTACTGGTGTCTAGTGATGTATTGGTTCTGGTGTCTCATGATGTATTGGTTCTGGTGTCTCGTGATGTATTGGTACTAGTGCCCCGTGATGTATTGGTGCTGGTATCTCGTGATGTATTGGTTCTGGTATCTCGTGATGTATTGGTACTGGTGTCTAGTGATGTATTGGTGCTGGTATCTCGTGATGTATTGGTTCTGGTGTCTAGTGATGTATTGGTACTAGTGCCTCGTGATGTATTGGTACTGGTATATAGTGATGTATTGGTTCTGGTGTCTCGTGATGTATTGGTAGTGGTGTCTCGTGATGTATTGGTACCGGTGTCACGTGATGTATTGGTACTGGTGTCTCGTCATGTATTGGTTCTGGTGTCTCGTGATGTATTGTACTGGTGTCTCGTGGTGTATTGGTACTGGTGTCTCGTGATGTATTGGTACTGGAGTCCCGTGATGTATTGGTTCAGGTGTCTCGTGATGTATTGGTTCTGGTGTCTCGTTGTTTATTGGTACTAGTGTCTCGTGGTGTATTGGTACTAGTGTCACGTGATGTATTCGTACTGGTATCCCGTGATGTATTGGTACTGGTGTCCCGTGATGTATTGGTTCTGGTGTCTCGTGATGTATTGGTTCAGGTGTCACGTGATGTATTGGTACTGGTGTCTCGTGATGTATTGGTACTGGTATCCCGTGATGTATTGGTTCTGGTCTCCCGTGATGTATTGGTACTGGTGTCTCGTGATGTATTGGTACTGGTGTCACGTGATGTATTGGTTCTGGTGTCACGTGATGTATTGGTTCTGGTGTCTCGTGATGTATTGGTACTGGTGTCTCGTGATGTATTGATTCTGGTGTCTCGTGATGTATTGGTACTGGTGTCTCGTGATGTATTGGTACTGGTGTCTCGTGATGTATTGGTACTGGTGTCACGTGATGTAATGTACTGGTGTCTCGTGATGTATTGGTTCTGGTGTCTCGTGATGTATTGATACTGGTGTCACTTAATGTATTGGTTCTGTTGTCTGGTGATGTATTGGTGCTGGTGTCTCGTGATGTATTGGTACTGGTGTCCCGTGATGTATTGGTTCTGATGTGTCGTGTTGTATTGCGACTGGTGTCTGGTGACAGGTATTGGTACTAGAGTCTCGTGATGTATTGGTTCTCGTGTCTCGTGATGTATTGGTACTGGTGTCACGTGATGTATTGGTACTGGTGTCTCGTGATGTATTTATACTAGTGTCCCGTGATGCATTGGTTCTGGTGTGTCGTGTTCTATTGCGGCTGGTGTCTGGTGACAGGTATTGGTACTGGTATATCGTGATGTATTGGTTCTGGTGTCTCGTGATGTATTGGTACTTGTGTCTCGTGATGTATTGGTACTGGTATCCCGTGATGTATTGGTACTGGTGTCCCGTGATGTATTGGTTCTGGTGTCTCGTGATGTATTGGTACTGGTGTAACGTGATGTATTGGTTCTGGTGTCTCGTGATGTATTGGTTCTGGTGTCTCGTGATTTATTGGCACTGGTGTCTCGTGATGTATTGATTCTGGTATCTCGTGATGTATTGGTACTGGTGTCTAGTGATGTATTGGTTCTTGTGTCTCATGATGTATTGATTCTGGTGTCTCGTGATGTATTGGTTCTGGCATCTCGTGATGTATTGGTTCTGGTATCCCGTGATGTATTTATACTAGTGTCAAGTGATGTATTGGTTCTGGTGTGTCGTGTTCTATTGCGACTGGTGTCTGGTGACAGGTATTGGTACTGGTATCAAGTGATGTATTGGTACTGGTGTCTAGTGATGTATTGGTTCTGGTGTCTCATGATGTATTGGTTCTGGTGTCTCGTGATGTATTGGTACTAGTGCCCCATGATGTATTGGTGCTGGTATCTCGTGATGTATTGGTTCTGGTATCTCGTGATGTATTGGTACTGGTGTCCGTGATTGTGACATTGGTGCTGGTGTCTCGTGATGTATTGGTTCTGGTGTCTCGTGATGTATTGGTACTAGTGTCACGTGATGTATTGGTACTGGTGTCCGTGATGTATTGGTACTGGTGTCCGTGATGTATTGGTTCTGGTGTCTCGTGATGTATTGGTTCAGGTGTCTCGTGATGTATTGGTACTGGTGTCTCGTGATGTATTGATTCTTGTATGATGTATTGGTACTGGTGTCTCGTGATGTATTGGTACTGGTGTCTCGTGATGTATTGGTACTGGTGTCGTGATGTAATGTAATTGGTGTCTCGTGATGTATTGGTTCCTGGTGTCTCGTGATGTATTGGTACTGGTATCCGTGATGTATTGGAACTGGTCTCCGTGATGTATTGGTTCTGGTGTCTCGTGATGTATTGGTACTGGTGGTGTCCGTGATGGTATTTCTGGTGTCGTGATGTATTGGTTCTGGTAATCTCGTGATGTATTGGTGCTGGTGTCTCGTGATGTATTGGTACTGGTGTCTCGTGATGTATTGGTTCTGGTGTGTCGTGTTGTATTGCGACTGGTGTCTGGTGACAGGTTTTGGTACTAGAGTCTCGTGATGTATTGGTTCTCGTGTCTCGTGATGTATTGGTACTGGTGTCACGTGATGTATTGGTACTGGTGTCTCGTGATGTATTTATACTAGTGTCCCGAGATGTATTGGTTCTGGTGTGTCGTGTTCTATTGCGACTGGTGTCTGGTGACAGGTATTGGTATTGGTATCTCGTGATGTATTGGTTCTGGTGTCTCGTGATGTATTGGTACTTGTGTCTCGTGATGTATTGGTACTGGTATCCCGTGATGTATTGGTACTGGTCTCCCGTGATGTATTGGTTCTGGTGTCTCGTGATGTATTGGTACTGGTGTAACGTGATGTATTGGTTCTGGTGTCTCGTGATGTATTGGTTCTGGTGTCTCGTGATTTATTGGTACTGGTGTCTCGTGATGTATTGATTCTGGTATCTCGTGATGTATTGGTACTGGTGTCTAGTGATGTATTATTGTGTCTCATGATGTATTGATTCTGGTGTCTCGTGATGTATTGGTTCTGGCATCTCGTGATGTATTGGTTCTGGTATCCCGTGATGTATTTATACTAGTGTCAAGTGATGTATTGGTTCTGGTGTGTCGTGTTCTATTGCGACTGGTGTCTGGTGACAGGTATTGGTACTGGTATCAAGTGATGTATTGGTACTGGTGTCTAGTGATGTATTGGTTCTGGTGTCTCATGATGTATTGGTTCTGGTGTCTCGTGATGTATTGGTACTAGTGCCCCATGATGTATTGGTGCTGGTATCTCGTGATGTATTGGTTCTGGTATCTCGTGATGTATTGGTACTGGTGTCTAGTGACGTATTGGTGCTGGTATCTCGTGATGTATTGGTTCTGGTGTCTCGTGGTGTATTGGTACTAGTGTCACGTGATGTATTCGTACTGGTATCCCGTGATGTATTGGTACTGGTGTCCCGTGATGTATTGGTTCTGGTGTCTCGTGATGTATTGGTTCAGGTGTCTCGTGATGTATTGGTACTGGTGTCTCGTGATGTATTGATTCTTGTGTCTCGTGATGTATTGGTACTGGTGTCTCGTGATGTATTGGTACTGGTGTCTCGTGATGTATTGGTACTGGTGTCACGTGATGTAATGTACTGGTGTCTCGTGATGTATTGGTTCTGGTGTCTCGTGATGTATTGGTACTGGTATCCCGTGATGTATTGGAACTGGTCTCCCGTGATGTATTGGTTCTGGTGTCTCGTGATGTATTGGTACTGGTGTCACTTAATGTATTGGTTCTGGTGTCGCGTGATGTATTGGTTCTGGTGTCTCGTGATGTATTGGTGCTGGTGTCTCGTGATGTATTGGTACTGGTGTCTCGTGATGTATTGGTTCTGGTGTGTCGTGTTGTATTGCGACTGGTGTCTGGTGACAGGTATTGGTACTAGAGTCTCGTGATGTATTGGTTCTCGTGTCTCGTGATGTATTGGTACTGGTGTCACGTGATGTATTGGTACTGGTGTCTCGTGATGTATTTATACTAGTGTCCCGAGATGTATTGGTTCTGGTGTGTCGTGTTCTATTGCGACTGGTGTCTGGGTGACAGGTATTGGTATTGGTATCTCGTGATGTATTGGTTCTGGTGTCTCGTGATGTATTGGTACTTGTGTCTCGTGATGTATTGGTACTGGTATCCGTGATGTATTGGTACTGGTCTCCCGTG
Organism: Haliotis rubra; assembly: GCF_003918875.1. NCBI lineage: Eukaryota > Metazoa > Mollusca > Gastropoda > Lepetellida > Haliotidae > Haliotis > Haliotis rubra. The sequence goes on from NW_025767699.1 coordinate 73,345, forward strand.
ATGTATTGGTTGTGGTGTGTCGTGTTGTATTGCGACTGGTGTCTGGTGACAGGTATTGGTACTGGTATCAAGTGATGTATTGGTACTGGTGTCTAGTGATGTATTGGTTCTGGTGTCTCATGATGTATTGGTTGGTGTCTCGTGATGTATTGGTACTAGTGCCCCATGATGTATTGGTGCTGGTATCTCGTGATGTATTGGTTCTGGTATCTCGTGATGTATTGGTACTGGTGTCTAGTGATGTATTGGTGCTGGTATCTCGTGATGTATTGGTTCTGGTGTCTCGTGATGTATTGGTACAAGTGTCTCGTGATGTATTGGTACTGGTATCCCGTGATGTATTGGTACTGGTGTCCCGTGATGTATTGGTTCTGGTGTCTCGTGATGTATTCGTTCAGGTGTCACGTGATGTATTGGTACTGGTGTCTCGTGATGTATTGGTACTGGTATCCGTGATGTATTGGTACTGGTGTCACGTGATGTATTGGTTCTGGTGTCTCGTGATGTATTGGTTCTGGTGTCTCGTGATGTATTGGTACTGGTGTCTCGTGATGTATTGATTCTGGTGTCTCGTGATGTATTGGTACTGGTGTCTCGTGATGTATTGGTACTGGTGTCTCGTGATGTATTGGTACTGGTGTCTCGTGATGTATTGGTTCTGGTGTCTCGTGATGTATTGGTACTAGTGCCCCATGATGTATTGGTGCTGGTATCTCGTGATGTATTGGTTCTGGTATCTCGTGATGTATTGGTACTGGTGTCTAGTGATGTATTGGTGCTGGTATCTCGTGATGTATTGGTTCTGGTGTCTCGTGGTGTATTGGTACTTGTGTCACGTGATGTATTCGTACTGGTATCCCGTGATGTATTGGTACTGGTGTCCCGTGATGTATTGGTTCTGGTGTCTCGTGATGTATTCGTTCAGGTGTCACGTGATGTATTGGTACTGGTGTCTCGTGATGTATTGGTACTGGTATCCCGTGATGTATTGGTACTGGTGTCACGTGATGTATTGGTTCTGTTGTCACGTGATGTATTGGTTCTGTTGTCTCGTGATGTATTGGTACTGGTGTCTCGTGATGTATTGATTCTGGTGTCTCGTGATGTATTGGTACTGGTGTCTCATGATGTATTGGTTCTGGTGTCTCGTGATGTATTGGTACTAGTGCCCACTGATGTATTGGTGCTGGTATCTCGTGATGTATTGGTTCTGGTATCTCGTGATGTATTGGTACTGGTGTCTAGTGATGTATTGGTGCTGGTATCTCGTGATGTATTGGTTCTGGTGTCTCGTGGTGTATTGGTACTAGTGTCACGTGATGTATTCGTACTGGTATCCCGTGATGTATTGGTACTGGTGTCTCGTGATGTATTGGTACTGGTATCCCGTGATGTATTGGTACTGGTGTCACGTGATGTATTGGTTCTGGTGTCACGTGATGTATTGGCTCTGGTGTCTCGTGATGTATTGGTACTGGTGTCGCGTGATGTATTGGTTCTGGTGTCACGTGATGTAATGTACTGGTGTCTCGTGATGTATTGGTTCTGGTGTCTCGTGATGTATTGGTACTGGTATCCCGTGATGTATTGGAACTGGTCTCCCGTGATGTATTGGTTCTGGTGTCTCGTGATGTATTGGTACTGGTGTCACTTAATGTATTGGTTCTGGTGTCGCGTGATGTATTGGTTCTGGTGTCTCGTGATGTATTGGTACTGGTGTCACGTGATGTATTGGTTCTGGTGTCGCGTGATGTATTGGTTCTGGTGTCTCGTGATGTATTGGTACTGGTGTCTCGTGATGTATTGGTTCTGGTGTGTCGTGTTGTATTGCGACTGGTGTCTGGTGACAGGTATTGGTACTAGAGTCTCGTGATGTATTGGTTCTCGTGTCTCGTGATGTATTGGTTCTGGTGTCACGTGATGTATTGGTACTGGTGTCTCGTGATGTATTTATACTAGTGTCCCGTGATGTATTGGTTCTGGTGTGTCGTGTTCTATTGCGACTGGTGTCTGGTGACAGGTATTGGTACTGGTATCTCGTGATGTATTGGTTCTGGTGTCTCGTGATGTATTGGTACTTGTGTCTCGTGATGGATTGGTACTGGTATCCCGTGATGTATTGGTACTGGTCTCCCGTGATGTATTGGTTGTGGTGTGTCGTGTTGTATTGCGACTGGTGTCTGGTGAGGTATTGGTACTGGAGTCTCGTGATGTATTGGTTCTGGTGTCTCGTGATGTATTGGTACTGGTTTCACGTGATGTATTGGTACTGGTGTCTCGTGATGTATTGGTACTGGTGTCCCGTGATGTATTGGTTCTGGTGTGTCGTGTTGTATTGCGACTGGTGTCTGGTGATGTATTGGTACTGGTATCTCGTGATGTATTGGTACTGGTGTCTAGTGATGTATTGGTTCTGGTGTCTCGTGATGTATTGGTACTTGTGTCTCGTGTTGTATTGGTACTGGTGTCTCGTGATGCATTGGTACTGGTATCCCGTGATGTATTTATACTAGTGTCAAGTGATGTATTGGTTCTGGTGTGTCGTGTTGTATTGCGACTGGTGTCTCGTGATGTATTGGTACTGGTATCAAGTGATGTATTGGTACTGGTGTCTAGTGATGTATTGGTTCTGGTGTCTCATGATGTATTGGTACTGGTGTCTCGTGATGTATTGGTACTAGTGTCCCGTGATGTATTGGTGCTGGTATCTCGTGATGTATTGGTTCTGGTATCTCGTGATGTATTGGTACTGGTGTCTAGTGATGTATTGGTGCTGGTATCTCGTGATGTATTGGTTCTGGTGTCTAGTGATGTATTGGTACTAGTGCCCCGTGATGTATTGGTACTGGTGTATCGTGATGTATTGGTTCTGGTGTCTCGTGATGTATTGGTACTGGTGTCTCGTGATGTATTGGTACCGGTGTCACGTGATGTATTGGTACTAGTGTCTCGTGATGTATTGGTTCTGGTGTCTCGTGATGTATTGTAGTGGTGTCTCGTGATGTATTGGTACTGGTGTCTCGTGATGTATTGGTACTGGTGTCCCGTGATGTATTGGTTCAGGTGTCTCGTGATGTATTGGTTCTGGTGTCTCGTTGTTTATTGGTACTAGTGTCTCGTGGTGTATTGGTACTAGTGTCACGTGATGTATTGGTACTGGTATCCGTGATGTATTGGTACTGGTGTCCCGTGATGTATTGGTTCTGGTGTCTCGTGATGTATTGGTTCAGGTGTCACGTGATGTATTGGTACTGGTGTCTCGTGATGTATTGGTACTGGTATCCCGTGATGTATTGGTTCTGGTCTCCCGTGATGTATTGGTTCTGGTGTCTCGTGATGTATTGGTACTTGTGTCACGTGATGTATTGGTTCTGGTGTCACGTGATGTATTGGTTCTGGTGTCTCGTGATGTATTGGTACTGGTGTCTCGTGATGTATTGATTCTGGTGTCTCGTGATGTATTGGTACTGGTGTCTCGTGATGTATTGGTACTGGTGTCTCGTGATGTATTGGTACTGGTGTCACGTGATGTAATGTACTGGTGTCTCGTGATGTATTGGTTCTGGTGTCTCGTGATGTATTGGTACTGGTATCCCGTGATGTATTGGAACTGGTCTCCCGTGATGTATTGGTTCTGGTGTCTCGTGATGTATTGATACTGGTGTCACTTAATGTATTGGTTCTGTTGTCTGGTGATGTATTGGTGCTGGTGTCTCGTGATGTATTGGTACTGGTGTCTCGTGATGTATTGGTTCTGATGTGTCGTGTTGTATTGCGACTGGTGTCTGGTGACAGGTATTGGTACTAGAGTCTCGTGATGTATTGGTTCTCGTGTCTCGTGATGTATTGGTACTGGTGTCACGTGATGTATTGGTACTGGTGTCTCGTGATGTATTTATACTAGTGTCCCGTGATGCATTGGTTCTGGTGTGTCGTGTTCTATTGCGACTGGTGTCTGGTGACAGGTATTGGTACTGGTATATCGTGATGTATTGGTTCTGGTGTCTCGTGATGTATTGGTACTTGTGTCTCGTGATGTATTGGTACTGGTATCCCGTGATGTATTGGTACTGGTCTCCCGTGATGTATTGGTTCTGGTGTCTCGTGATGTATTGGTACTGGTGTAACGTGATGTATTGGTTCTGGTGTCTCGTGATGTATTGGTTCTGGTGTCTCGTGATTTATTGGCACTGGTGTCTCGTGATGTATTGATTCTGGTATCTCGTGATGTATTGGTACTGGTGTCTAGTGATGTATTGGTTCTTGTGTCTCATGATGTATTGATTCTGGTGTCTCGTGATGTATTGGAACAAGTGCCCCGTGATGTATTGGTTCTGGTATCTCGTGATGTATTGGTTCTGGTATCTCGTGATGTATTGGTACTGGTGTCTAGTGATGTATTGGTGCTGGTATCTCGTGATGTATTGGTTCTGGTGTCTCGTGATGTATTGGTACTAGTGCCCCGTGATGTATTGGTACTGGTGTCTCGTGATGTATTGGTTCTGGTGTGTCGTGATGTATTGGTACTGGTGTCAAGTGATGTATTGGTACTGGTGTCTCGTGATGTATTGGTACTGGTGTCCCGTGATGTATTGGTTCTGGTGTGTCGTGTTCTATTGCGACTGGTGTCTGGTGACAGGTATTGGTACTGGTATCAAGTGATGTATTGGTACTGGTGTCTAGTGATGTATTGGTTCTGGTGTCTCATGATGTATTGGTTCTGGTGTCTCGTGATGTATTGGTACTAGTGTCCCGTGATGTATTGGTGCTGGTGTCTCGTGATGTATTGGTTCTGGTATCTCGTGATGTATTGGTACTGGTGTCTAGTGATGTATTGGTGCTGGTGTCTCGTGATGTATTGGTACTGGAGTCCCGTGATGTATTGGTTCTGGTGTCTCGTGATGTATTGGTTCTGGTGTCTCGTGATGTATTGATACTGGTGTCCCGTGATGTATTGGTTCTGGTGTCTCGTGATGTATTGGTTCTGGTGTCTCGTGATGTATTGGTACTAGTGTCACGTGATGTATTGGTACTGGTGTCCCGTGATGTATTGGTACTGGTATCCCGTGATGTATTGGTACTGGTGTCCCGTGATGTATTGGTTCTGGTGTCTCGTGATGTATTGGTTCTGGTGTCACGTGATGTATTGGTACTGGTGTCTCGTGATGCATTGGGACTGTGTCCCGTGATGAATAGGTATTGGAGTCACGTGATGTATTGGTTCTGGTGTCACGTGATGTATTGGTACTGGTGTCACGTGATGTATTGGTTCTGGTGTCACGTGATGTATTGGTACTGGTGTCTCGTGATGCTGTACTGAAGCCCTCTACCTACATCATTCAATTGCTACAGCCTTATAGTTATATTGAGAAATATTTAAATGTCCAAGTCATATCTATCTAAGGCCCACTTTTGGCCGTATACTGCGTGTCTAGTTTGTCCGTGATACGCAGGGCGGTGGGGTAGGCAAGCGGTTGAAGCGTTCACTCGTCACGCTGAAGACCCGGGTTCGATTTCCCATATGGGTACAATGTGTGAAGCCAATTTCTGGTGTCCCCGCCGTGATATTGTTGGAATATTGTTAAAGGCGGCGTAAAACCATACTCACTCACTCACCGTTGCAAGCAACTGATAAAACTACATCTGATGGAGCTTTCCTCCAATATGTCAGATGTAACTGAAACTGCGCTAAGTGAGGCGTCCTGCACTAACTCACTATTAACGTAACCCAAAGACTGAATAGTTGCTATGTTATTCTCGCTAGACAAAAGTACATAGCGTTACTCCTCCTGTGCAAGTTGAAGCCAGTGTGTTGAAGTTTGTTAGTCTCCGGCTACACGTAACGGTATTTCGTCTAACATTGATGGCACACCAGGAAACCATCCTGTGGTGTTATTCCAGATGTAACCCACGTCATTTCTGCCAGTGGGTAACGCAAGCCTTTCATCAAATGTTGACCTAATTCTGTGCAATCCCGCTGTTGCGGGAGGCGTTCCAACTCGACACGTGTTTACACTTCGACTCACCGACTTACTCTATGTCGTTTCTCAGATTGAGATTCAACATTACACATAAACTGTGGATATTTGTGTTTCCAAAGAATATTCAAGAATGTTCAACAGCTATTCTCCAGGTAGGTGTTTTACAAGTTTAACATAGGGGCTGCATATATCCTATACTATGATGCATATATTCCTGGCCTATTGTAAAGGTTACATTTACCAGGTGCTACGTCATGTTATAGAAACGGGGTCAATACCCTTCGCTGCTGCGTTCAATATTCATTGCAACAATGAAGATGTTTGTGCATTAATTTAAGTTATTTGTGCAAAGATCTGTAATGTGATTATTTCACCATATATTTAAGATGTGTATAAGGTGTGGAGGCTGTTTCGTTCATTGGATATGACAAAACGTATTTGGCAACCTACATGTCATGTGGGACATATATTTACTACATATTGTTTGACACATGTCATCATCTACATCTTTTATTCCATGCAGTGACAATACCTGTGAAGATAGGGTTAGAGTGAGTGAGTGAGTGAGTTAAAATATATAGCCACATCGGCAATATTTCAGCCATATTTTCTAAGGGTAGGGGCCAACTTTCCCCTTCCAAGGAAATGCTGGTTGCAGCACTGTAATGTAAAATGTGTTACTATTATGGAGAGACCTACTATATGAATTGTCCACCTATAACGACCCGGGGTAGAATTGATCTTCAGTAACCCACGCTTGTCGTAAGAGGCGACTAACGGGATCGGATGGTTATGCTCGTTGACGTGGTTGACACACATCATCGTATGATGCTCGTGCTATTGATCATTGGATTGTTTGGTCCAGACTGATTATTTACCAGAAATGGGTTTCACATGTTGTACCCATAAAGGCCGGTTCGTCAGCGTGCCGAGCGAACACTTTAACCGCTAGGTAACCCAATCGCTGCTGAAGATCAACATAAACCGATGAGTGAGTGAATTTAGTTTTACGCCGCCTTTAGCAACATTCCAGCAATATCACGGCGGGGGACACCAGAATGGGCTTCATATATTCTACCCATGTGGGGAATCGAACCCTGATCTTTGGCGTGACGAGCGATCGTTTTAACCACTAGGCTACCCCACCGCCCCCACAAACCGATGAGATGAGTGAGATGCTGGTAAATTATTAGTTTCTTAGAAATTACGGGGATGATAATGTTTTGTCCTTGGGCTTCACTGGACAGGTTAGGAAAATTTGTTGTAAGTGATTTTATTTTGTCAACACTTACACAGATTCACGCATCCAAGCATAAACGCAAACAAATTTGAATATTAAATATTAAAAATATTAAATGACAGATGCTTCAATAATAAATAATTTATGTTTTTTTTCTGTTATCTGTAGGCTTCGTCTCTAAGGACACACCATGTGACTCACCCCTAAGGAGGGAGTTTGACGTCTTCTGGAAAACGAGTCTCGCTGAGGAGGAGGTCAGTGACACTGCCGCGGTCTGCAAAATTACCCGCGACAAAGGGGAGACAACTCTCACGCGTATTTTCTACGAAACTGCGGCTGACGGTCCGCGAGCTGAAGACAGGTTAGTTGAATGGCTTCCCGATGAACCATTCTGGCAAGACGCAGATGAGATCAACATTAAGATCTTTCTAAGTTATTCTCCCCAAGGAGCGACCTCGGAGGGCCTCGTTAACTTTCTCCATGACTTAGAAGCTCAGGGCATTGAAGTCGGCATGACTCTACGATTTGCTCGACTGTTTAGAGTAGGTACTGAAGACGAAGCGATAGAAAACAAAGATGGCCTCCGACTTTTACATAACAGCAAGGTGAAGGTCGACGTAGTGCGTGAATGTGATTGGTTGTATTTGATGGATGTTTTGAAGAACAGAGAAGCGCAGAAGCAGCACGAGAGGAGGTCAAGGTTTGTTAAAAAAGAACTAACTAAGATATTTACTGACCCACATGATGAAGAAACCAGCACTGACAACGTGACAACGAAGCCATAACACAGGAAATGGAAACGATGTTACACGTTGAATAATACTGTTTACTATTTTCAAGGAAGTCATTGAGAGATAGTCAAGGGCTTGAAGATCTAAAGCAACAGGTGGCCCAATTGTGTAACAATTGAATAATTTATTCCATATTTAAATATTTCATTTCACTGCTGCAACGTTTGGTTGAACAGACCTTGCAAAACAAGAACATGGGAAAAGAAATATCATGCTAGTAGTAGAATGAAATAAATCTCGTTTCGATATTAAGCAGCGCTTGGGACGAGCGTTCGATGACGACCTTAAATACTGTAACTATTTTCACGTAATATTTGTCTACCCGGTGAATATCCAGTATAATACCCCAGTGAAAAGAACTGGACACTGTTTCACAAAGCTACCGTAGCGCATATTTTAACGTATACTTCATACTGTCCTAGAACTATGATCGCTTTGTGAAATAAACCTGCATTTTACAATACTATTATAGCATTGGGTCAATCCAGTAGGCTTCAGCTTGCTATACCGTTTGCGAATAAATGTGAGGCAATAGTAACTATTTCTGTGTCATAAGAAGTAATCTTGTATGCATGTTGTTTTCAGTGGGAAAGGGAATGCTGATATTTAACGATGATGCCGTTACACATGCCTGAGGTGAGGTGAGGTGAAATTGGGTTTAACGTCGCGCTGGAGAATATTTCGCTCATATGACGACGTGCATGCGTGTGTATGTGTATGTGCAGCTGCTTGTACTAGCCCAGATTGAAGCTGGTTTTATAGTGCTAGCCCACTGAGATACCATGCCGCAGTGAAGCATGAATACCCCACTCAGACACATTATACTGACCCCGAGCCGACCAGTCCTTGTTGTACCCATGAATGCCGAACGCCTGGCAGGGACCAACAAGTACCATATTTTAACGTCTTTTGGTATGACGTGGTCGGGGATCGAACCCGCTCTCCGGGCGGACGCTCTAACCACTACACCACGGAGGCGGTCACACATGCCTGAAGATCAAATGTATTACCAAGATCTGTGTCAGTGCAATTCAGGTAAACAACTTCCTAGAACAATGTCGTATTGGCCTGTTTATATTCAGTGAGCGTTTTATCCTGTTAGGTGCTAATGTATACAGGTATGCAATTAAACTGACTATTTCCTTGTGAACCCTTGAAGGTCCGGGTTAGAACTGATCTTCAGCACCCCACGCTTGTCGTAAGAGGCGACTAACGGGACCGGGTGGTCAGGCTTGAAATTGTCATCCCTTCAATGGACATTCATGAACTGTGTAGGTAAACAACAAAGTCAAAATAAAAAGACTGTACAATTTCAACAAAGAACCCTGTGGTCTTGTTTGTTGTGTAACACCGTATAGCAGTATCCTGATAGGACACTCTTCAAATAATAGTTTGTTCCAGATAAACATGTGCCTCCTGTAATGACATGTAGCTGACCAACCAATCCACATAGTTGCCTCCCAAGACAAGGTTGCAGGGAACCTATTTTTAATATTAAACACCACGTGGTTAATCATATGAAAAGTTAATATATAATATGTGACAAATATCATATCATGTCACTGCATCAGGCGGAAGACGAGGTAGCGTTCGATTATGATGATGATGATGATGATGAGTAAGTTCATATTTAACGTCACATCGGCGATATTTCAGCCATATGGTGACTAGAAAACTTAACTATAAGAAATGATTCATCTCTAAGAAATTATGATGACGATGATGGCGACGATGACGGCGACGTCCAATTTCTACTGCGCCTTCAAACTGAATCCGGGAAAGAAAAAAGAGTGAAAACTACTAAATTATTTATTTCATGCTTCTCCATAAAGTTTACAGGATGTACAATAATGGATAGAATATAAACCCGTTTGATTCTAAAAACCTGGAACACAAAACATGGAATGTCAGCAAACGATGCCTTGCATAATATACATATAAATGACAAAAAAAAGGCCACCAAACAATATATACACCCATCCTCGGGCATCATGTGTATTATTTAACATGGTAAATGTCATGGACCCATTCCCGACCGCCGCTTCGATTCTGAACCCGGTTCGTAAAGCAAGACTTTGAAAGAGTGAGTGAGTGAGTGAGTTTAGTTTTACGCCGCACTCAGCAGTATTCCAGCTATATGTCTGTAAATAATTGAGTCTGGACCAGACAATCCAATAATCAACAGCATGAGCATCGATCTACGCAATTGGGAACATATGACGTGTCGACCAATTCAGCGAGCCTGACCACCCGATCCCGATAGTCTCTTACGACAAGCATTGGTTACTGAACGCCAATTCTAACCCGGATCTTCACGGGTACTTCAACTCTTTCATTCATAATTGGAACAAGCATCGACATCAACGTTACGTCTGACGTCTCAAACAGAACTCAGAACGCCTCCTTGCATGTTAATCTCACCACTCATGAAACATCTCTCAGTTACACACATCGAGGTATTGTATACAGGAATTCTTGCGGAAATCCTTTCCATATGAGGCATTTTGATTGGGTGTTGATTTCAAGCTCGTGAGCGAATGAATTCCTATGTTAATTTGGTGCTAGGATGGAGGACAATGATGGCACTTCTGAACACGAGTGAGTGAGTGAGTCAATATTTTACGGCACATTGGCAATATTTCAGCCATATCGTGACGACAGAAATTCATAAATTAAGAATACATCTTAGAATACTTTATAAAAAAAGCTGTCATCGAGGACAGTATAACTACTAGAATATCACATATATTATCAAAACTAAATTGAGAAAATTAAATATTAAGCTTTTCATTGACAAACAATATAAAAGTGGGCTAGAGATCGCAAGCAACTAAAGTGAGGCCACTATATTTGACCGAAGGAGAGGTGACAAATGTCAAGGAATATGTTCATATCACACTCGATCATAAAAGATTGAAACGGCGGCTCTCTGGACAATCACCGTTTCAGGCTTCAAAGATATGCTGGTACAAGATATGTATATCATGTATTCATACTGCACATATTGTCTATCCTTTACAAGCAGCTTCATAGATGCATGAGTCATGGTTGTTTTACGGGGTTGTATGCAAGACAATCTCGAAGTAAGACAACGTCAGCGAAAGAGTGAGTGAGTTAGTATGGTTTTACGCCGCTATTAGCAATATTTCAGCAATATCACGGCGGAGGACACCAGAAATGGGCTTCACACATTGTACCCATGTGGGGAATCGAACCCGGGTCTTCGACGTGACTAACCAACGCCTCAACCACTAGGCTACACCACCGCCCCCTTGGTGAAAGACGTTTTTCCGCGCAGTAAAAGGCCTGAAGTAACTAAATCTTATGCCATCAAGGCAGCGATTGATAAGTGAGTGAGTTTAGTCTTACGCCGCACATTTAGCATACAGCTATATGGCGGCGGTTTGTAAATAATCGAGTCTGGACCAGACAATCAAGTGATCAACAGCATGGCCATCGATTTACGCACCTGGGATACGATGACAAGCGTCAACCAAGTTAGCGAGCCTAATCAGCCGATCCCGTTAGTCGTCTTTTATGACAAACACGGGTTACTGAAGACCAATTCTAACCCGGATCTTCACGGGTGGATTGATACGAGTACGTGAGCGACTTCAACACTTATTTGGGGAATGTAAATCATGGATTCTAGGCCAAAACAGGCAGGTTGAATTCATTAACATGTAGGGATCCAGACGGTCTGGATACCAGGACACACGTACAGTCTGATCACCCATTGTGAACATCCGATTCCCATTACTCTAACCTTAGACAAGATCCTTGTTGAGTCATACATCCTTTGATTACAGACATCCACTGAATAACGGCTGCTGAGGTAAGCGTATGACGCGGTTTGATACGTCAGAAGAAGATGCCAACAGATACCCTAACAGACAAGTTAGAGTTCGCAGATAGTCATATCTCTTCACAAGTCATTGTGGACATCCAATCCTCAGTAGTCTCAGCAGACGTTAAATATTAACATATCTCCATCCTGCTCGGAGCTGTTTACTAAGCTGTGACCTCAGATTTGTATAACTCGGTTCCTGGGCCCTGTTTCGGTTCTCTTCCGGATCTATTCCGTGGTCGTACAGCTCGACGCCGCGTAGTTTGTCCCACTCGGGTCTCAGATGAGGCTTGAACGTTGCCCACTCGGTGTAACGGTATCTGTCGGTTCTGATGCTGTAGCCCATCACGTCGAGCCCGTTCCTGCCGTTTTTGTCGTGGGGAAACTGCGAAAACGCGGCCTTCTTCCACCCAGTTATATTCGGATTCTTGAATAAAGGAACAAAACTTTTCCCTTCCGTGCACAACAAAATCTGACTGGAATTCTCAGGACACAATTTCATCTTCGGCAGTCCCGCCAAGTCGACGAGTGTTGGGAAGAGGTCAACGAACTCTACAAGCTGTGACGTCACAATACCGTTATCCGTCAGGCCGGGAACTTTGACCATCATAGGTGCACGTGCTGCGAGTTCGAAAACTGTCTCCTTCTGCCATTCACAGTGTTCGCCCAGCTGCCAACCGTGGTCGCCCCAGAACGATACGATTGTGTCATTGGCGAGTCCAAGGTTCTCAAGTTCCTGCACCACACGCCCTACATTATAGTCTGTGAAGCTAATAGAACTGTAATACGCCCTTCGCATGATCAGAGTTAAGTTCTTAGGGAAGGTGTAATTAATAGATCCAACGTCGTGGAGATTGTACGGTCTCACGTTCTTGTAGGTACCCAGTCTGGAGAAGTTATGCCAGGCAAACGCCGGCATGCCTACGGGTGCAAAGTAATTATCTGGCAGTTGTAATGAATCCAAGGGATAATATTTCTCAAACCTTTCTGGATAGTTCCATGGTGTATGGGGCTTATGGAAGCCGACAGCGACGAAAAAAGGCTGCTCACCGCTCTTAGCTTTAGGGGCAACGTCGTTCAACGTCTTAACTGCAAAGTCAGCAATTTGAGTGTCGATTAATGGCGTCCGACGTTCTTCCGCTTCCGTAACAGCTTGCCATAACAGGCGGTTCGAGGGGTAATCGTCCTTTCCTAGAAAATACGGATCGGTCCATGAAATAGGATCATTATTCCCCGAGGCACGTTTTCCAGGATGAAATATTTTACCCATTCCGACTGTCCGATAACCATTTTCCTTGAAGTATTGTGGTATTGTTGTGAAATTACCGCCCACTATGCGCCAGTAGTGTTTGAGGTCCCACACGCGGGTCGTGTCAGGTCGCCTGCCGGTCAGAACGGAGGTACGACTTGGGCTGCATATAGCTTGCGATACGTAACTTCTCTGTAGAACCAGACTACTCCGAGCCAGGCGGTTGAGATTCGGTGTATACATAACAGGATCGCTCGGAGAAGGGGCATTGTTTCCTGAATAGGCTCCTAAATTAGGTCGCAGATCGTCCGCTACGAAAAATAAGACATTTTTCCTCCTTAACTGGGCCCCACACAGAGTAAACAAAACTGCTGCGAAGATTACGTTAAACATGGCGAGACTCGAGTTAGTATATGTATGTTCCTGAAGATAGACGATTCACACACCAGGTTGCTGTGAGAAGAGTTATCGCCGAATACTCACTGATTTCACTGATTCACTCGACCATATTTACGTCTTTTACTGGACTGAGTGTTGTACTTCCTTACCCACTCGCTTCAGTCATGGCCGACTAGCAGTGCTAAAAATAGCCACACTCCGCTCGCTTCCGCGCGGGGACCGTATAATCATCTGTTATTTCTTTATGCCGGGCTAATACTGAAAACCTAATCGGCTCCTGGTGAATAAATTAAATATGAGTTCCACTCAAGTGTAGACTGATTTGGCAAGATGCTCCTTTGAATAAGACATATTTTTTTCTAGGACAAAATGCCAGTATAAAAATGTCCATGTATTTTAGATCTGTCAGGTCAAAGATCTAGTCTTTTCTCGCTTGTATTATGACGAAATTTTTAATATTCGCCCGCATGTTATATGAATTCAGTCTGTAAATATACTAGAGTGGGTTCGGCTTCCCATTACCAAGCATCAAGCATATACTGCTTGACTGCGTGGACTTTTCGACTGCAAGGGATGCGCATTGTGAAGCGGTAAATCTGAAAGCCCCGTTTTCCTGCGTCAGCGGGTATCTCATTGTTAGCTACCTGACCTGTACCATAAATTGTAGCTCTGTAATGTGAATAACAAATTTCCTGCTTTTGAATTTGGTGCTACCACATTTTCTGTTTTTAAATAATAATGAAATGTATATAACTTAATTACGTTTAACAAAGTCCACCAGTATACCAGTCAAGCTTTTAAACACGACATGTTTGTTTTGTTAATTAATTAATGACCATCAAACAATGTTGATTCGCCGCCAACAAGGTTGATGTATACCGCTAGGTGGCTGAGCTGACACTGAGCTGACACTGAGTGAGTTCGCTAATCACGTCGTTAATTGGGTCTTGGGGGTAGTAAATCAGTTCGCTATAGCCGTTAATTCGCTACTCACGAGTTCGTTATTCGCGTATAATTTTAATGATATTATAAAGGACTACTGACGGGACTTTTAAATTTGTTCGCTATATCCGTTTGTACGCTATATCCGTGTTCGCTATATCCATGTTCTACTGTATATGTTTTCAAAGTGGAACTCATTTATACTTTGCAGTTAAAATGTGTATGAATTCAGACTTGATCTCGTCACTATATGGCTGGAATAATGCCGATGTGACGTAAAACTCAACTCAACTCAACTTATAGATTACCCACAATCCAATCCCGGCGGCCATCTTGGTAGTCTGGGACCGCAGACTTTCTCTTATGTACTGTTGACAATCTGTCGTCAACAAGGAGACGATGTCGACAGTTTCACGGTCCATGAAGCACATTATCTCCTTCCACCCAGCCTTTTCTGCAGTGTTAAAGCCCTAAATAAAGCATTTCCTCAGCTTCTCCCATCTCACCGGGGATCCTTTTCAATTTAAATTTGGATTATTTGTTGCTATGAAAATTATATATACTCATGAAAACGAATAAAGGAACATATGAAAGTACAAGCAGGAGCGCAGCCAGCCAATTATTTCCGTGTAAGCCCGATAGGTTGGAAAGCTTTATATTTAGATAGTATTGAGGGCTTTCTCAACCTATTTAGCAACAATCATGTGTAAGCTCGGGCTATTTTTATATAATAGTAGCTACGCCCCTGACAAGTGTTCCTATATGCTTGTCCAGGTATCTTCACAAGGTATGTATTGAACTGTGGGTGAAATTCTGGAAATAAATAAAGGAACACTTGTACTTTCATATGTTTTCTTAGTCGTTTCTATGAGTATGTCATAGAGTAAACCATTTCAATAAGTTTCTGTAAAACTTCATCCATTCAAACAACATAATTGTTTCAATATATATCCAAAGTACACGGAAATTCTATCCCCTTTGTCTGTTTAATGTATTCAGCAATCCTTCGGTGTAGCCCTCTTATCAGCCCTTAATTCTTAATGTTATCAGTAAATGCCAATTAACACCGCCCTACATCATAACGTGGCGTAATGTCCCTATCTATAAAACCTGACTGACATGGTCACTCAGGGAGACCAGTCAGGGGAAGAGACGGGCCCAGATCATCGACAGAAGCGGACGGATTCTGCGGCTAGTCGGGGCGTCGGCCAAGGCCGTCGCCTCACCAACGACTACGTCGACGATGAAGAATCGCCGTCCGACTTCTGAATGCGTGTAAGTGACAGAGCGGGTCTCCACATCGGGAACACTGGCCACTCGGTCCCGATGTGCGTTCTGTCACGTGATTTCCATCTTATGTACCATTTCTACCATTATTCCCCAACCGTAATAAACATGGCTGCTGCTGTCTTCAACTCTACCGATGACTTTTGTCTTCCGTCTATTATCCACCATCCTGAACTACCATCCGAGAGTAACCCCAACGAACGCTCTAGGACAAGTATATATTGATCAAACGAAATCTTTCCTACATACATATTGAGAGGCTAAGCGTTAGTTGTCAGTTATTACGGCCGAGTGTTTGGGGACTACAAAAGATTTAAAGATTTGATAGAATTCCGCAGATTATCAAACAGTAAGGGGGTGAGACAAGAAGACAGACTGACACACCACGACTAGACTGACACTTAGTCCCACAAATATAGTTGTCTATTTTGAAAATATATATTGTCCTAACTACGTTCATGCATCAGTGGACCCTACAACAGTTACCTACCCGTATTGCCGTTCCAGGTTGTCCTGGGAATGTAAGCCTGGTCCGTCGAGGGTCGTGAAGTCAAGGAGTGAGGGGTCTGACGACCGTGACTCTCAACTTTCCACATCACATTCATGCACTGGCGAACATTTATACTTACATTGATTTACACAACACCAGGATCTATACTCACATAGGTTTACTTTGTCTCAGTCCGTCTCTCTTACTACAACTTCAACACTAGGCAGGATGGGCTCGTCCCATACTGGGAAACTGAGTGACGACGATTCGCTTCGGTTGATTGGGGTGAGTGAGTATGGTTTCACGCCGCTTTTAGCAATATTCCAGCAACATCACGGCGGGGATCACCAGAAATGAGCTTCACACATTGTACCCATGTGGGGAATCAAACTCGGGTCTTCGGCGTGACAAGCGAACGCTTTACCCACTAGGCTACCCCACCGTCCCCGGTTGATTGGAAAGCCCGCACCATCTCCACTCGTGTTAAAGGTGTATTTTTATACGGTTCTAGTCTGACATGATCCTGATCATATATCCCAATACATTGTTTTGATTCGTTAAAAGTTTATCTGACCATGAACTCATGTTTGTTCTAATCGGAAAACTACCGGACATCACAGATCGGTTAATCATCATTTTGCTACTGCTCTTGATAGTTTTAACGTTAGCCTAATTTGTTCTGTCTCTCATGACTAATGTGTTCTGCTTTTACCATCTAAATAAATGGCACCGAGCACGCAAAACAATTAGCAAACGCACATATTTCTATCGATTTCTTGCTACATTCAACGTTCCACATATTTCCGCGACTTTGAAGCAATCCTGAGGATAATCGCAAATCTAAACTGTGATTTTTTGGTAATTTTCCTGATGTAGTATGGGATGCATTTCTTCCTTATGACAATATCTAAAAATTATCTAAAAGATTACACAAAAGTAAGGAACAACGAGAGAGTGAGTATGGTTTTACGCCGCTTTAGCAATATTCCAGCAATATCACGGCCTAGGACACCAGAAATGGGCTGCACACATTGTACCAATATGGGGAATCGAACCCGGGTCTTCGGCGTGACGAGCGGATGCTTTAACCATTAGTCTACCCCACCGCCCCAGTAAGGAACAAAGACACCGCAGCTGTCGTGAGTCTTTAGGAACAATGTACTACGTCGGTGAAGCTGGGGTGACAAGTCTGGACCTGGAGTGCGGGGAATATCCGATTCGGAGAAGCCTGTACTTTAACAAGAATATTCAGATTTAAAGTCTCACATTTTTAAACTTTAGAAACAAAATTGTATTGTCTACAAAATAGAAGCTAATCGTCTGGGGAATTTTGAAAAAAATAAAAGCAAAAGTTAAGAAAATGTTTTCTCAGGTTTCCTGCCTTTGTCACTTGAACGGTGTACTTCATATATAAATTTATTTATTTACATTGTATTTATTTATTTATTTGAATGTGAACTTATCACTGTGCAAGTTTCAGAAGCTCATTACTGACCATCCAGTGATCAACATCATGAGCATCTATCTCATCAATTGGCACACGATTACTATCAACAACCATGTTAGCGAACCAGACCACCCGATCCTGTTAGTCGCATCCTACAACCAGCATGGGATGCTGATGACCAATTGCTGATGTAACTAATTTATGTTGGAAATCGAACCCGGACTTTCGGCGTGACGGGCGAACGCTTTAACCACTAGGCTACCCCATCGCCCTCATATGAAATATCATACTTTAGCAGTCCTCTGTATTTTATGACACACTTCCTGCTATCTTCCTTTCTCTAATGCATTTCACATTTTATAATATTAGAATGATCATATGACACAATGGGTAATGGCGAGTGAATAGATACATGTTTTACTGAGATGAAAGCGATTGTTATTCATTTATCATGCACAGAGTGACAGCTGCCGTTAAAATGTTCTAACTTCAATATTAGCGATATTTGTCAAGCATATAACTGATAACTAAATCGCATGTAACTTGTTCATTAAATCGATTTTCAGGTTTCTGGCAAATGCATATTTGTCTTCTGACGAGTGTTCGTTTTACTTTCTCGATTATATTTCCTCATCTTGACAAAAAAGTAAAAGATATGAATGAGGCACACATCACAATTGCCCCGAGTATAAGTTTCCTTTTCTTGTTTAACGCCGGTCAGTAAGACCCTATCTTTATGACGTAGGACTGTAAATGATTCAGGAAATATTATGTTTGTTTGTTTGTTTGTTCTTCTAGCCATATGGCGGGGGTGTCTGTAAGAAATCGAGCCTGGACCAGACAATCCAGTGATCAACAACATGGGCATCGTGAGCTGTACCCGACGTCGTTGGGGTACGATGAGGAGACCAAAACTGACCACCCAATCCACATCGTGGCAACTGTAAGAAAGTAAAGATTGCTGAGGGCCTTTTGTATCCTTAATAGCGCCTTAATCCAGAAAAACTGCTCAAAGGCTTAGATAAAATCTTAATCTTTGTTTCTTAACGGACAGGTCATTTATTACATAATAAACGTAATTTTACCGGACGCCCAATATTACAATCATTGTCCAAAACAAATTCAGAATATGTATACACGAATAACGTCGACTACAATGGTGAATGACAGAAAGGGACAGGTCAATTGATTACCCAACTATTTCATCACAGTATATCCATTTTAAAAGCGGCGTAAAACTACACTCACTCAGTCACTTTTTTTACAGTGTGCATTTCTTGATCGCTTCATGCGTCCTGTGGGCAGAGCGTCAGTCTGGAGAGCGTGGCAAGGGTGGTTCGATCCCCTGGCCGGACCATACCATCACCGATCAAAAGGAGCGAAGGTTGAACTGGTGCTTACAGCATAGAAATTTTAACTGGGACAATGTGATTTTCTAAGATGAAAGTTCTGTGTGGCTGTTTCCTAATACACTGACATTCTGGATCAAACAAACTGAAAACCTTTGTATCAGCGCCCAAAGTACAGTCCGAAATTTAACGTATGGGGTGGCATATCTGTGTTAGGGACAACGACCCTCTGAGTATTTGAAGGAATATGAACAGTGAGCGATAAACAGGTATTCTCGAGGGACATTTATTTCCATCTGCTCACGTGTTCTATGGCAATTTTTGGGTTTTCCAGCAGGACAACGACCAAAACATCGTTCAAAGCATTCACACGCCTGGTTTCGGACCCAAAATATGACATTATTAGATTGACCAAGCCATAGCCCTGACCTAAATCCAATAGAAAATGTTTCGGGACTTATGAAGGAAAGTGTCAATAAGAAAAATCTGACAAATATTGCTGAAATGAGTTGAGTTGAGTTGGGCTTTACGTCACATCGGCATTATTCCAGCCATATAGTGACGAGAACAAGTCTGCATTAATATACATTGTAAGTACAAAGTGGTTTCGTTTCAAAGACATACATTCATTACGTTGTCATTTTAGAACAGAGAATGTCATAGCACTAAATTGAAAAGCAGGTAAATTCGTTAGTGACATTACACAGTTACATTTTATGATATAGATCAACTTCCCTCAGGTAGTTCAGTATCAGATGAGCGCTCACGCTGGAGAACAGATCTTTCAGATTGGTTAAGTGATAATGCGAGTCCCTTGCAGATGTAAAATCCACACAGTCAAGCAGAATATGCTTGACGGTGAAAGCCTCATCGCAGGAGAGACATATGGGGGGTCCATGAAGGAAGAGGTGGTCCGATGTTGGGACAGCATGGACCACGACTTTCTAACTTCTTTGATCAGTAGTATGCCCCGCCGCATTGATGCCTGCATTGATGCCCATGGTGACTTGACAAAATACTAACTGTTCACCTGTCTTTGAATCTGGAGTTATGTTCTGCTAACATTCACATTTAATACGTGATTAATGAGTGAAAAAAATATTTAAAATATACAATCTTAAATTCTCAATAATTTCTGGTTGTACTGTAGCTGGTATATACTAGTAGCTGGTATATTGCTGGTATATTGCTGAGTGCGGCGGTAAAAAAAATCAACTACAACAACAAAAGATCATGTTTGTCTACGGTTTGCACCTTGGATTCTCGCGCTTTTATTCCGAAGGATATAATGCATCCTGGTAAACATGTTTATCGTACCAGGAAATTTAAGAGCGTTGCCCTGCTAGCTGCACGGTGAATGGTCAATCCATTGCTTGTCGCACTCATTTCTGGGAAGCGCAGTTAAAGCTGTTTAAAACCGGACTTAAATTTCGAAAAATGACCCTGGTCACCATGATATCCTGATAAGACTTGCAAAATTCATCGTTTTATCAACCTTTAATAGTTTCCGGAATTTTAACCAAGTACAGGTAACTCTGACCTGCTTCCCCCAAACCGGATGTACAAGCTGAGCATTATGGTTCCAATGCACTAAGGCACATGCTTCCTGAGCGAGCAACTGAAGAGACAGAGACATGTGACAGCTGTGATTGGATGCAATAGTGTAAGATGTTTATGTTTTTTAAAAGCACATCCATCCAGTAAATAAAACTGACCACTGAAGTATTTAGTGCTGTCATTTTTATCACCATGACTTATGCTTATGTGTGTACAGATACTTTCAAGTAGGTGCCATTTCGTGCGGAACTGGGGTTGATGTGTTCAGCTTCCTGTTCTCGGAAAGTTAGCCGGACAAGTTGGCTAGAAATTGTGTTTTATTGTAGTTTAAAGGCCAGACTGTACCCATGTGTACATGGAATGGTTGTTGACAACCTGGATAATTTAAAAAAAAGAAGCTTACTATAGAAGTCTATGGGAAAACATTTGGTGTTGTGTAACATGTATGCACGATGGCTCACTCGACAGTGAGGCAGTTTAGACATCATTTTACTGAAACTCTAATGTTGATTAGTAAGTTTTGTCTGTGTGGTTTGTTTTTGGTTTGGTTTCGTTTGTTTGCCTAACGCCGCTCTCAGATATATTCCAGCGGCGAATCGCATTTGATTTGGATCAGATAATCCAGTTAGGGACCGTTCATAATGTAACACTATTGTTTTTGCACACTTGACAGCGATATGTCTGGACACTTGTCAGCGACGTGTCACTCACAGATAAGCAAATTTTATTTTTGTTTTGTACATTATTATTAAAAGTTGTGCTTAAAAAGTATGGGAAGAATGGGGTCATTGTTATATATAAATATAACGCCGCACTCAACCATATTCCAGCCATATGGCGACGGTCTGTAAATAATCGGCAATACACCATGACAACATGAACATCGATCAATGCCAATGAGATACAATGCGACGTGTCAAGCTGGCGGGCCTGACCACCCAATCCTGTTTGTAGATAAAACATGAATCCAGCCATGGTTAATTAAATGGGGGGAATTAGCAGTGTTTCATCTTTCCTATATTTGACCATTTTAACACAAAAAGAACAACTTAGGTAAAATATTATGTACTATTTTAAGTGGGACAACATGCACATGCGCTGATTGTGGTGGTGGTGGAATTGGGTTTAACGTCGTGCTTGAGAATATTTCGCTCATATGACGTGCATGCGTGTGTATGTGTATGTGCGGCTGCTTGTACTAGCCCAGACTGAAGCTGGTTTTATAGTGCTAGCCCACTGAGATACCATGCCGCAGTGAAGCATGAATACCCCACTCAGACACATTATACTGACTCCGAGCCGACCAGTCCTTGTTGTACCCATTAATGCCGAACGCCAGGCAGGGACCAACAAGTACCATATTGTAACGTCTTTTGGTATGACGCGGTCGGGGATCGAACCCACGACCTTCCGCACTCCTAGCGCTGATTGGGATGATGGGGTTCGCTCGTCACGCCGAAACCCGGGTTCGATTCCCCCACATGGGTACACTGTTTGAAGCCCATTTCTGGTGTCCACCGCCTTGATATTGCTGGAATATTGCTAAAAGCGGCTTAATACACATATTCACTCACTCACGTAACGCTGATTGGTCAATCGGGTTCAATACTGAGAACTAAATGTTATCACATATACTGATTATGGCGCATATTGATCAGATTACGTCATCTATGAGTGAGTGAGTGAGTATGGTTATACACCGCTTTTAGCAATATTCCAGCAAAATCACGGCGGGGGACACCAGAAATGGGCTTCACACATTGTACCCACGTGGGGAATCGAACCCGTGTTTTCAGCGTGACGAGCGAACGCTTTAACCACTCGGCTACCCTTACG
The DNA here is from genome assembly GCF_003918875.1 of Haliotis rubra. Classification (NCBI taxonomy): domain Eukaryota; kingdom Metazoa; phylum Mollusca; class Gastropoda; order Lepetellida; family Haliotidae; genus Haliotis; species Haliotis rubra. The sequence continues at coordinate 95,760 of NW_025767699.1, forward strand.
TCATCTGTGTTCCCGTTTGACCCCTACATACAATGTCCGCATTCCTCCATGTACCATATCACATACATGTACAACAATACACGAACAATGGAGACCTGGGAAATGTCATCTTCAACACATTATCTGGGAAATAACCACTTTAGTTTGATATTATGGGGAAATGGTTACGCACTAACCAGGATATGCTGGGCATAGCTACAAAGCCAGGAGGATATAAAGGAAATATTTCCACATTAGAACATCCAGTTTCACACATGCTGACGCTGCGCGCCATTTGAGAACATCGGTTACTGTAAGCCATTCAGCTGAAATCGTAAGGTGAGATCTGGTGCTGTAATGTAGAATTGAAGAATGTTATTGTGTTGAGTAGATTACTATGTAGAGTATATCATTGTGTACAGTATATCGGTATGTAAGTGTGTATAGTGAGGTATTGTGAGCTATATCGGTATGTAAGTGTGTATAGTGAGGTATTGTGAGCTATATCGGTATGTAAGTGTGTATAGTGAGGTATTGTGAGCTATATCGGTATGTAAGTGTGTATAGTGAGGTATTGTGAGCTATATCGGTATGTAAGTGTGTATAGTGAGGTATTGTGAGCTATATCGGTATGTAAGTGTGTATAGTGAGGTATTGTGAGCTATATCGGTATGTAAAGTGTGTATAGTGAGGGTATTGTGAGCTATATCGGTATGTAAGTGTGTATAGTGAGGGTATTGTGAGCTATATCGGTATGTAAGTGTGTATAGTGAGGTATTGTGAGCTATATCGGTATGTAAGTGTGTATAGTGAGGGTATTGTGAGCTATATCGGTATGTAAGTGTGTATAGTAAAGGTATTGTGAGCTATATCGGTATGTAAGTGTGTATAGTGAGGTATTGTGAGCTATATCGGTATGTAAGTGTGTATAGTGAGGTATTGTGAGCTATATCGGTATGTAAGTGTGTATAGTGAGGTATTGTGAGCTATATCGGTATGTAAGTGTGTATAGTGAGGTATTGTGAGCTATATCGGTATGTAAGTGTGTATAGTGAGGTATTGTGAGCTATATCGGTATGTAAGTGTGTATAGTGAGGTATTGTGAGGTATAGATCAGTCCGCAGAGCGGACACAGTGTGCCATTCTGGATATTGTATCATTTGTGTATATCATTGTACAAAGTATTGCATTGCCTTCAGTGTATCGTGTAGAGTATATCATTATGTAGAGAATATCATAGTGTAGAGTATATCATGGTGTAGAGTATATCATTATGTAGAGTATATCATAGTGTAGAGTATATCATGGTGTAGAGTATATCATTATGTAGAGAATATCATAGTGTAGAGTATATCATGGTGTAGAGTATATCATTATGTAGAGTATATCATTATGTAGAGTATCTGATAGTGTAGAGTATATCATTATGTTTAGTATATCATAGAGTATTGCATACCGTGTAGAGTATATCAGAGTGTAGAGTATATCAGAGTGTAGAGTATACCATTGTGTAGAATATATCATTATGTGTACAGATACTTTCAAGTAGGTGCCATTTCGTGCGGAACTGGGGTTGATGTGTTCAGCTTCCTGTTCTCGGAAAGTTAGCCGGACAAGTTGGCTAGAAATTGTGTTTTATTGTAGTTTAAAGGCCAGACTGTACCCATGTGTACATGGAATGGTTGTTGACAACCTGGATAATTTAATAAAAAGAAGCTTACTATAGAAGTCTATGGGAAAACATTTGGTGTTGTGTAACATGTATGCACGATGGCTCACACGACAGTGAGGCAGTTTAGACATCATTTTACTGAAACTCTAATGTTGATTAGTAAGTTTTGTCTGTGTGGTTTGTTTTTTGGTTTGGTTTCGTTTGTTTGCCTAACGCCGCTCTCAGATATATTCCAGCGGCGAATCGCATTTGATTTGGATCAGATAATCCAGTTAGGGACCGTTCATAATGTAACACTATTGTTTTTGCACACTTGACAGCGATATGTCTGGACACTTGTCAGCGACGTGTCACTCACAGATAAGCAAATTTTATTTTTGTTTTGTACATTATTATTAAAAGTTGTGCTTAAAAAGTATGGGAAGAATGGGGTCATTGTTATATATAAATATAACGCCGCACTCAACCATATTCCAGCCATATGGCGACGGTCTGTAAATAATCGGCAATAGACCATGACAACATGAACATCGATCAATGCCAATGAGATACAATGCGACGTGTCAAGCTGGCGGGCCTGACCCCATCCTGTTTGTAGATAAAACATGAATCCAGCCATGGTTAATTAAATGGGGGAATTAGCAGTGTTTCATCTTTCCTATATTTGACCATTTTAACACAAAAAAGAACAACTTAGGTAAAATATTATGTACTATTTTAGTGGGACAACATGCACATGCGCTGATTGTGGTGGTGGTGGAATTGGGTTTAACGTCGTGCTTGAGAATATTTCGCTCATATGACGCATGCGTGTGTATGTGTATGTGCGGCTGCTTGTACTAGCCCAGACTGAAGCTGGTTTTATAGTGCTAGCCCACTGAGATACCATGCCGCAGTGAAGCATGAATACCCCACTCAGACACATTATACTGACTCCGAGGCGACCAGTCCTTGTTGTACCCATTATTGCCGAGCGCCAGGCAGGGACCAACAAGTACCATATTGTAACGTCTTTTGGTATGACGCGGTCGGGGATCGAACCCACGACCTTCCGCACTCCTAGCGCTGATTGGGATGATGGGGTAGCCTAGTGGGTAAAGCGTTCGCTCGTCACGCCGAAACCCGGGTTCGATTCCCCACATGGGTACACTGTTTGAAGCCCATTTCTGGTGTCCACCGCCTTGATATTGCTGGAATATTGCTAAAAGCGGCTTAATACACATATTCACTCACTCACGTAACGCTGATTGGTCAATCGGGTTCAATACTGAGAACTAAATGTTATCACATATACTGATTATGGCGCATATTGATCAGATTACGTCATCTATGAGTGAGTGAGTATGGTTATACACCGCTTTTAGCAATATTCCAGCAAAATCACGGCGGGGGACACCAGAAATGGGCTTCACACATTGTACCCAAGTGGGGAATCGAACCCGTGTTTTCAGCGTGACGAGCGAACGCTTTAACCACTCGGCTACCCCAAGGCCCCTTACGTCATCTGTGTTCCCGTTTGACCCCTACATACAATGTCCGCATTCCTCCATGTCCACACGAACAATGGAGACCTGGGAAATGTCATCTTCAACACATTATCTGGGAAATAACCACTTTAGTTTGATATTATGGGGAAAGGGTTACGCACTAACCAGGATATGCTGGGCATAGCTACAAAGCCAGGAGGATATAAAGGAAATATTTCCACATTAGAACATCCAGTTTCACTCATGCTGACGCTGCGCGCCATTTGAGAACATCGGTTACTGTAAGCCATTCAGCTGAAATCGTAAGGTGAGATCTGGTGCTGAAATGTAGAATTGAAGAATGTAATTGTGTTGAGAACATTACTATGTAGAGTATATCATTGTGTACAGTGATCGGTGAGGTGAGGTGAAATTGGGTTTAACGTCGCGCTATTCGGAATAATTGTGTATCATGTGACGGTATGCATGCGTCGGTGTATGTGTATAGTGCTTGGTATTGTCAGCCCAGATATCGGAATGTGGTGTGTATAGTGCTAGCCCACTGAGATACCATCGGCATGTAAGTGTATAGTGACCCCATTCAGGCACATATCGGTATCCGAGCCGACCAGTAGTGAGGTATTGTGATTAATGCCGAGCGCCAGGCAGTGTATAGTACCATATTGTAACGTCTTTGGTATATATCGGCGGTCGGGGATCGAATCCGCAACCTTCCGCTCTCCGGCGGACGTATTCTAACCACTACACGGTATGGAGGCGGTGTATCATTGTGTGTACAGTATATCGGTATGTAAGTGTGTATAGTGAGGTATTGTGAGCTATAGATCAGTCCGCAGAGCGGACACAGTGTGCCATTCTGGATATTGTATCATTTGTGTATATCATTGTACAAAGTATTGCATTGCCTTCAGTGTATCGTGTAGAGTATATCATTATGTAGAGAATATCATAGTGTAGAGTATATCATGGTGTAGAGTATATCATTATGTAGAGTATATCATAGTGTAGAGTATATCATGGTGTAGAGTATATCATTATGTAGAGAATATCATAGTGTAGAGTATATCATGGTGTAGAGTATATCATTATGTAGAGTATATCATTATGTAGAGTATCTGATAGTGTAGAGTATATCATTATGTTTAGTATATCATAGAGTATTGCATACCGTGTAGAGTATATCAGAGTGTAGAGTATATCAGAGTGTAGAGTATACCATTGTGTAGAATATATCATTATGTTTAGTATATCATAGAGTATTGCATACCGTGTAGAGTATATCAGAGTGTAGAGTATATCAGAGCGTAGAGTATACCATTGTGTAGAATATATCATTATGTTTAGTATATCATAGAGTATTGCATACCGTGTAGAATATATCATCGTGTAGAGTATATCATAGTGTAAAGTATATCATTGTGTAGAGTATATCATCATGTATAGTATATCATGGAGTATTGTATATCGTGTAGAGTATATCATTGTGTAGAGAATATCAATGTGTAGACTTTTATTATAGTGTAGAGTATATTATTGTGTAGAGTATGTCATAGTGTAGAGTATATCATTGTATGGAGCATATCATAATGTAGAGTACATCAGTGTCTATAGTATATCATAGTTTATAGTATATCATAGTTCATAATATATCATAGTGTAAAGCATATCATTGTGTAGAGTATATCTTTGTGTAGAGTATAAAATAGTGTATAGTATATCATTGTATAGAGTATATCATAATGAAGAGTATATCATAGTGGAGAGTATATCATAGTGAAGAATATATTATTGTGTAGAGTGTATCATAGTGTTGAGTATATCATTGTGTAGAGTCTATGATAGTGTTGAGTATATCACTGTATAGAGTATATCATAATAAAGAGTATATCATAGTTAAGAGTATAACATAGTGTAGAGTATATCAATGTGTTGAGTATATGATAGTGTCGAGTATATCATTGTGCTGAGTATATCATTCTGTAGAGTATATAACTGTGCTGAGTATATCATTTGGTAGATTATGTAACTGTGCTGAGTATATCATTTGGTAGAGTATATCATAGTGTAGAGTCATTGCGCGCTTTGTCTTAGTATGGAATTATATACTCAATTCGTACAGTTTATATTATAACATTGTGCACACTGTTATATTTTGTACAGTATATCAGTGTGTATATATCATCATGGAGGGTGTATCGACGAAGTGTATTATCGTGAAGAGTGTGTCAGTGTCAACAGAAGGTGATTGTGCAGTGTATATCATTGTGTTAATTTGATCATCATGCTAAATAACTCAAAATCGGGAAAAGGGTAATGGATGCAAAAGTAGTGAGAGCTTATATTTTGTAACAATTAATTCATGTTGTGTTTCAAGGTATTTTCTTCAAGGGTCTTAATGACATACTTTTTTGGTAATTCAGTTTAACAATTGCACGTGTGCCTTGATTTTTCTGAGAACTGTCTAATCTATCAACCGATCATGGTTTTCAAGTCTGTCTCACAGTCCCTGAACCACATTAATTTCCCTACTGCCAAGCCCTCTCTGCAGTGCTAAAGCCCTAAATAAAGCAAGTCTAGATTAATCTCTGGTCTCCCTAGGGCTCCTTTTCAATATAAATGGGCTTGTTTGTTACTATCAAAATTATATATATTCAGAGACTAGGCCTTAGTCTAATGGTTTTCATACGTTGCCCAATTGCTTGGTCTGGTTGACAGTTTCGTCGGCGGACCATACCCTTGTTATGAGACATACCAATAGCTTTAGACAATCGTTTGAAGTATTTATTTACGGCATAAAAATTTTCTTGTCAACTTAACAACATGGTGATTTGTTAAACCTATTTTTCCAGTGATGAGTATAAAAACAACAACCAGCAGATAAGGTTGGAAGCAGGATATTGACATTTAATAGGCAATATATTGAGTTGCTCCTCAATTCACTCACCTGTGACTAACGGACTGTAGTTCGCTGGAAGCGTACTTACCCTATTCGCTGACGAACATCTTTATGTAATCCAGGCATATGGTGGGTGGGTGAGTGAGTGAGAAAGGTTTTACGCCGCTCTTAGCAATATTGAAGCAATATCACGGAGGGAGACCAGAACCCGGGAGTTCGGCGTGACGACCGAACGCTATGACTACTAAGTTACCCCATCCCACCCCACCCCACCCCAATCCCCAACACTGCAGACAATAGCATCGATCGCCATATTTGAGGAAGTACGACGTGTAATTTTTAAAAAGCCCCAAAGTAAAACACTCTTATATTCTTGCATCTGTCTTCTTTGGAGAATATCAATTCTTTACTTAGGTTTGTGTGTTGCTTGTCGCTGAAGTCTGGCATATTAACGCTGTATGAAAGCAGCCTATCGGGGACCATGACATCCATCAGTGACGTCACCGTGCCTGGCAGTTCCATCGATGTGGTCGCAGACGTAGTCGCACATGTTTGAACGGTTCATACACAGATAGGAGAGGAACACTACAACTCTCTCTCTCTCTCTCTCTCTCTCACTCTCTCTCTCTCTCTCACACACACACACACACACACACACACACACACACACACACACACACACACACACACACACACGCATCGCATCACACACACACACACACACACACACCTCCCTACCATCCACGGCAGTAGCGTACCTGCCATTAGGCACTTTAGGCATGTGCAATTTTTTTACATGTGCTATGTTATGGATATGTTATTTTCCGAGAGCAGTCTCCGTTTCTATGAAAGGTGGATAACTTTTATGCTACTTTGATGCCAACATGGTGTCTAACACATCAAAAACAACTGACAAGTATTTTAAGATTTCATCCGTGAAAGATGATATTAATGAGCTTGCTCCTCAGCCAGAGGAAAAGAAAGTATCCGTTCCAGAGTCCCATGCACCACCATGTTTAGATCCGGTCAATATGGAAATGGTTTGGCTCATCAGGAAAAGAGAGATTTCCTTACATCGAAATGGCAAGATTGTAAATTGTTCAAATTATGTTTATATATACAGTAATCAGGAGCTAGCATTCTAGCGTTCAATATGTATTCACAACATTACATGCAACAGTTGGCTTCAGCCGTTATGACTGGCACTAGTCTACAGATCTACAGACTACGTCCAGTTGTGCCTACACTTCATTTCTTTCCTGGGTACGCCCCTGCACGGTGCCGTTGTACAAAACAACCTTAGCGCTAGGACTTCGTAAGTCTATGTTAAGGTATGGGAGTTACGGTTACCTTAGCGCTAAGATCGCTTTGTACAACGGCACCCAGATGACTTTATTTGAACTGCCAGAACAGAGGTAAACGCTACACTAACACTTAGCCTCTTGAAATGAAAATCCTAAAAATTAATAAGTTATTTGACAAACTATCACTAAGTTACTGACACAGTTGAAAGTTCACTATTTGTTACGGGGGAGGAGTGCAAAGAGAGGAACAGCCACGTGTGCGACAAAGGATGGAATAACTTTTTATTTTTAGGATATAAATTCTGCAAAAAAATCACAGAGTTGTTCTGATGTTTTGATTATGATCAGCGTTTCATTAAGCATTATATGTTTATTAGTTTTCGAGTTAGATTGCAATTCATCGGTCCGCTTTTGAGCCAAACAGACTACATCAATACGCACTGATGACGAGATACTACTAGTTTACAACTACTATCATATGTCATATGAAGCATGGGCGTCTACTGATCATTACAGTCGCAGTAAAAGTGAAGACTGTGGGGGTATTTATTCTACCACGGGGGACGTCTAACGTGAACAGGCATCAATGTTACCAGTGTAAACATAGCTGTCCACTGCAAACACGTCAACGTCGAAACTAGATCCAGGTCCCTATCGCATACTGACGCTTCTCGAATTGCTATCACTGACCAGGCATTGATTCTCACCGACAGCGTGAGTGAAATCACTGTAGCTTAGTCCGATCTCATTGAACAACGTCAGTATCCCGCCTACCATTGTCCAACACGCTGATGTCGACAAACATCGCTCTCTTCCTGCTGGGATGGGTGCGGCTGTATTGCCAGAGACCAACTTAAACAAGAGGCAGGCGTGACGAGAGAACGCTTTAACCGCTAGGCTACCTCCCCGTCCGTCTTGTGGTTATAGTTAAAACTTTGACTCATCCCGCCGAAAACCCGGGTTCGATTCCCCGCATGGGTACAAAGTGTGAAGCCTATTTCTGGTGTCCCCCGCCGTGATATTGGTGAGATATTGCTAACGTCTTAAAACTAAACTCACTCACTCACTATTGAGTGTTGCGGCTTAGTATCAGTCCTTTGTTTTCGGTTGTGCGTATATCTATAATACGGTAACGTCGATGGTAGCCAATTAATATTTTTTTATACAAAAAACTGATTGATTTTCTATTAACTGTTAAATTTGATATCTTTATAGAGCGTATAACGAGTTAGTGGAAATGTAGCCCAGCTACGTCTGATCGTCAACGTGCGCCCACTCCAAAACAAAATTAGGTGCTTCGCTCAAGGGTACTATTATGACTTAACACCACCCACGTGACGTAGGAATATGACGTCAGAGTCGTGTATAAAAGAGAGATCAATTTTCGGCTATTACTTAAAACTTTGATACGTTTGATGCGTTTTCGCCCCAAAAGCATTTCTACACACACTTTGAATGTTGTATTAAAACCACCGTTGTAATTGTACATACGATTAATTTTACAAACTAGATGTCGAGTAAGTTTTTAGTGTGTTGTTTTTTTCCATAATTTCAATTTGTTCCGAACAATTTTCAAACAATCATGCAAAACGATAATATTGTTGTCTATCACATGGGGATTTCCGCTTCAGACACCAAGCCATCAATTGACAGCACCACCAGCGACCACTTCCGACACCCTCTGCGACGAAGTCTCATATTACAACACACAGAGAGAAACAATTAAATAAGTGTACACGTGATATGCGTGGCTTTATATAATGGGTCGGATTGTCGCTCTCTGTCAACTCATCGCTTATACTCCACACACCGACACGGAGCGTCGCACGCGCTGCTGCAATTATGAAGAAGGTAAGTTCATATGGATTTATTTTTTGTTTGAGGGGAGTATATTTGGGAACTT
>NW_025767699.1:110000-150000 GCF_003918875.1 Haliotis rubra
GAGTTCAATAAATGATGAAACTCAGTGAAAATCGGAGAATTCTTAACAAAACTTACACCGAAACGCAGCTGTTCACATGTACGATATTTGCACATGCTTTTCAGCAATTTGATGCATGATCCTCGTGCAATTCATCTGCATAAGGTTTGCAGTTGGTTCCCTCAAGTTAATGGAGAAATTCATCTTCGATGTAATCACATATATATGCATAACCTATAGTGAGTGCTTTAAGTGAGTCTAAACTTTTGATTGGTAGTATACATGAAAGAAGGTATGATTCCAGGTCATGAAAATGGACAATGAAGTCATGGACATGATCAAAACAATAGAGACGTAATCAGAACGTTGCTATACTGAAAACATTAGCCATAACACTGTAACACATCTAACACATATGCCCTTATCGATTTTCCAATTTTCAGGTGTTCAATTTTGGCCACCAACAAACATGAGAATAATCTAATCTTTCTTTTTCCTTGCATTTTTGTATTCGTATATGTCGTTTCTATCACCCACTCACTTTTAGCGCTAAATCCCGTGGATTATTATTGTTTGTGTCGAAGAGAAATATTATTATAGTTCTTTCGTCTGAAAACTTGTTCAAAACGGTTCCACGTGTATTCAATAGGTATAACGGACAAAAGAATGTTTTGCTATCCGTGGTCTGGATGGTTTCTTATGTGTTTTTATTTGCAGCATATGCGACAACAGTGGTGTGTTCCCATTACCCCCATTGTCCGTGCATATTAGTGAGTGAGTTTAGTTTTACGCCGCACACAGCAATATTACAGCTATATGGCGGAGGTCTGTAAATAATCGAGTCTGGACCAGACAATCCAGTGATCAACAGCATGAGCATCGATCTACGCAATTGGGAACCGATGACATGTGTCAACCAAGTCAGCGAACCTGACCATCCGATCCCGTTAGTCGCCTCTTACGACAAGCATGGGTTACTGAAGATCAGTATTCTAACCCGGACCTTCACGGGTTCCGTGCGTATTGCAATAAAAAAAATTCTGAGAACCGGTATATTGGGGAAAGAACGTTCAGATGTTTTTGTGATTATCTTTATGGTTTAAATTAAAATGTACAGACTTTCACTCACAACAATGTTTTCCTTCGTTATTCAATGACAAGACGGCAAACTGTAATACAATAAACTGTAATACAATAAACTGTAATACAATAAACTGTAATACAATAAACTGTAGAAGAAAGAAAATAGAATCCCTGACTATACAACCTAATTTTGAGATTGCTGTTATCAGAACCATAACATATATGTTCAGGGACTTATAATGTAGACCATAGGATCGATATGTACAATTAGCGTCACTTACTGTCAAACACGTAAGTTCCCAATATATCGCAATACGGGTACCTGATTCGCAATATATTGCAATACAATTTATTTGCCAATACACAGCCCCAGTGCATATCCGGGTTAAAAGTGGTCAACAGTAGCCCATGCTTGAGACGACTAACGGGATCGGGTGGTCAGGCTCACTGACTTGGTTGACACATGTCATCAAATCCCAATTGCGTAGATCGATGCTCATGCTGTTGATCACTGGATTGTCTGGTCCAGACTGGATTATTTACAGACCGCCGCCATATAGCTGGAATATTGTTGAGTGTGGCTTTAAACAACAAACAACAAATCCAAACAAGCATGTCAGGCAGATTAAATCAACAAGGAAATGAATAGAGGATTCATCAATGTAATGCATTTACACAACATTGATTCAACCCCTGGTGTCTACGGGATGTTCCACGGAGCTATCCCCGATGACCTCATCTGTCTGATAATCGTCACGTCTGACAAATCAGAATGAACGGTGACCCCCAATCGTTTGACCCACGAGGAAACCCTCCCTGCTGTTTGTTATGGACAACAGGGATTATGGCGACCAGCTGATTTAATTGTCACGTCAGGAACGAAATATATTTGTGGACAGCAGTGATTACTCACAAGCAGCAGGATTATTCACGCATAAAAAATACACATGACCTGATACGATTAAATAGAACTCTCCTCTGGGAAATATCCATCAAGTGGACGTGGCGATCACCCCGCCATGACCATCCTGGGACTTCACAGTGACACTGATTCATCCAACTGTTAGAAGTGCCAACTGTGGTAGTTTTTATTACTATGTCATGGGACTGCCTCATCGCTTTTATCAATGGGATTTGATCTATGTTTGATGCATTATGAAAGCAGTGCTTTGTTAGCGGAAATCCGGTGGCTGCGCGAGATCTCGTGGAACACGTGAGTAAGTCGTGACACCTATTTTTATGTGTTTTGTTTAATACGCACTTAACTGATGAAACGGAAAAACAGGTCTCAACGTATATTTTGTATTCAGGCATCAATGATCGTAATGCTGAGCTTTGTTTTCGATACGTGATGACATATGTATTATTTAGTGAATGTGGTAAAGCTATTTCCATGGTTGTAAACATCGTACATTCTAACTGCAGGAGGCGTGTAACAGGTACGTGTATAAGGGTTATGATGTTTATGGAGTTGCATGTAGAATGTAAATGAAGCCCCTAAAATTTATGTACAAAGTAAGTGACCACACCCACCCGACCCCACCCATGCATGTCATGTACACAATTGCTGACCCACCCTTTCGCCATGTGTACAAAATTGATGATCCCCGCTACCTCCCCAGGTCAAAATGGGCAAAATGGGTGAAACACACCCACACACCCCCTCTCACACCCACACCCACACCCACCCACACACACATTATAATTATCTTCATCCTGCAGATCCTGAAGGAGTTGGTTGAAACTGAAGGAAATCATGTTTTTCACTGGCCAGCACAAAATCCAGATCTAAATTTAATAAAAAAAAGCCTGGCCTAGACGAAAATTTTTCGTTAAAAATGTTGGGTTGACGAACTTCTCCGTGCCATTTAATGATCTGTCAAAACGTACTTCTGAAATATATTATACACGGCATATATTCATCTATTCCAGCCCGGTTACTGAAAGTCATGACGGCCATGGGGATAAATCACCTAGTATTAGGTTTGTACAACTAACCTATATAACTACATAACACTTTTTCTTTAGCAACAATGGCGTCCGCCATTTTGTCCCACTACCCTTCTCGAGTCTCTGAATGGAACGACGTGACAGGTTTAAGTGTTAGGAAAGGGAATGCAGGCTTTCAGGACAAATCTACACACATAGCCTAGGCGAGCCGGGATTCGAACCCATGATTACAGGTTTGTGCAGATCCAAAAGGAAATAACTCTGCACAGCGAATTGCAGTGCTTGGACGACTAAGATGCCAGCTACGCGCCTCAACGCCATCACACATCACCATCAACGCCGTCGCACATCACCAGCAACGTCATCGGCGGGATGGTATATCAACATCACACATCACCATCAACGCCAAGAAACATCACCACCAACGCCATCACATCATCACAATCAACACCATCAACCATCACCATCAACGCCATCACACATCACCATCAACGCCATCACACATCACCATCAACACCATCATCATCATGGTATATCGCCATCACGCCATCACACATCACCATCAACGCCATCACATCACCATCATACGCCATCACATCATCACATCATCAACGCCATCACACATCACCATCAACACCATCACACATCACCATCAACGCCATCACACATCACCATCAACGCCATCACACCATCACCATCACCATCAAACATCATCACACATCACCATCAACGCCATCACACATCACCATCAACGCCATCCATCACCATCAATGCCATCAACGCATCACCATCACCAATCACCATCACCATCAACACCATCACACATCACCATCAACGCCATCACTCATCACCATCAACGCCATCACACATCACCATCAATGCCATCAACGCCATCACCCATCACCATCAACACCATCACACATCACCATCAACGCCATCAAACATCACCATCAACGCCATCACACATCACCATCAATGCCATCAACGCCATCAATCACCATCAACACGATCACACATCACCATCAACGCCATCACACATCACCATCAACGCCATCACACATCACCATCAACGCCATCACACATCACCATCTACACCATCACCATCATCACCATCAACGCCATCACACATCACCATCAACACCATCACACATCACCATCAACGCCATCACACATCACCATCAACGCCATCACACATCACCATCAATGCCATCAACGCCATCACCATCACCATCAACACCATCACACATCACCATCAACGCCATCACACATCACCATCAATGCCATCACCATCACCATCAATGCCATCAACGCCATCATCACATCACCATCAACACCATCACACATCACCATCAACGCCATCACACATCACCATCAACGCCATCACACATCATCATCAACGCCATCACACATCACCATCTACACCATCACACATCACCATCTACACCATCACACATCACCATCAACGCCATCACACATCACCATCAACGCCATCACCTATCACCATCAATGCCATCAACGCCATCACCCATCACCATCAACGCCATCACCCATCACCATCAACGCCATCACCCATCACACATCATCATCAACGCCATCACACATCACCATCTACACCATCACACATCACCATCTACACCATCACACATCACCATCAACACCATCACACATCACCATCAACACCATCACACATCACCATCAACGCCATCAAACATCACCATCACCCATCACCATCAATGCCATCACACATCATCATCAACGCCATCACACATCACCATCTACACCATCACACATCACCATCAATGCCATCACAAATCACCTTTTACGACATCACACATCACCATCAATGCCATCAACGCCATCACCCATCACCATCAACACCATCACACATCACCATCAATGCCATCAAACATCACCATCATCATGCACATCACCATCACCATCACCATCAATGCCATCAACGCCATCATCAATCACCATCAACACCATCACACATCACCATCATGCCATCACCATCAACGCCATCACCCATCACCATCAACGCCATCACACATCATCATCAACGCCATCACACATCACCATCTACACCATCACACATCACCATCTACACCATCACACATCACCATCAACGCCATCACACATCACCATCAACACATCACCATCAACATCATCATCATCAATGCCATCAACGCCACCATCACCCATCACCATCAACGCCATCACCCATCACCATCAACGCCATCACCATCACACATCATCACCATCAACGCCATCACACATCACCATCTACACCATCACACATCACCATCTACACCATCACACATCACCATCAACGCCATCACACATCACCATCAACGCCATCACACATCACCATCAATGCCATCACCATCACCATCAAACATCACCATCACCCATCACCATCAATGCCATCACACATCACCATCAACGCCATCACACATCACCATCTACACCATCACACATCACCATCAATGCCATCACACATCACCATTACCATCACACATCAACATCAATGCCATCACGCATCACCATCAACACCATCACCACATCACCATCAACACCATCACACATCACCATCAACACCATCACACATCACCATCAACACCATCACATCACCATCAACGCCATCACACATCACCATCAACACCATCACACATCACCATCAACACCATCACACATCACCATCAACACCATCACACATCAACACCAACGTCATCACACCATCATCACACATCACCATCACACATCAACACATCACACATCACCATCAACACCATCACACATCACCATCACCATCACCCATCATCACCATCACCATCACCATCAACACCATCAACATCATCATCACATCACCACATCATCACCATCAACACATCACCATCACCATCACACATCACCATCAACACCATCACACATCACCATCAATGCCATACACATCACCATCAACACCATCACACATCACCATCAATGCCATCACATCACCATCAACACCATCACACATCACCATCAACACCATCATCATCACATCACCATCAACACCATCACACATCACCATCAATGCCATCATCACCATCATCATCAACTATCACACATCACCATCAACACCATCACACATCACCATCACCATCACACCATCACACATCACCATCAACACCATCACACATCACCATCAACACCATCACACATCACCATCAATGCCATCAACGCCATCACCCATCACCATCAACGCCATCACACATCACCATCAACGCCATCACCATCAACACTATCGGGGCGGTGGGGTAGCCTAATGGTTAAAGCGTTGGCTCGTCACGCCGAAGACCCGGGTTCGAATCCCCACATGGGCACAATGTGTGAAGCCCATTTCTGGTGTCCCCCGCCGTGATGTTACTGGAATATTGCTAAAAGCGGCGTAAAACCAAACTCAGTCAGACCATCAACACTATCACACATCACCATCAACGCCACCACACATCACCAACAACGAATGATGAAAGTAGAAACGGCCGTTTGTTGAGCCATAAAAGCTGTTAAAAACGATTATAGTTTTCATAGGTTTACAACATTTCTAAATCCAAAGCTTCGTAAATCACGTGTAGGTAATTCATTATACTATCCCCTATCTCATTATCATCAATGGCAGTTTACAAGAATCAAGTGAAATCAAACACGCTGATCCACAACCAAAGCAAAACATTCCCATCAAACATTTCCACATCGCCACACCTGGGCGCGACAGGAGAGCTGGCGGCAGCACATTTCTGAAACTAAATTGTCCCATATTATAGTACACTGTTCCGCCACAACCAGATTTTTTAAGCGTGGGGCATCCATGCACAGACATATGATGAGACTACATTATTTTGTCATTTCATGAAACCATATCTATTCATTCTGATCGACATTAATCCCTGTCATCACAGCCATATCGCAATGGTTGGTTGGTTTGTTGTTTAAAACCAGACTCAGCAATATTCCAGCTATTTGGCGGCGGTCTGTAAATATCGAGTCTGGGCCAGACAATCCAGTGACCAACAGCATGAGCATAGATCTACGTAATTGGGATACGATGACATGTGTCAACCAAGTCAGCGAGCCTGACCGCCCGATCCCGTATGTCGCCTCTTACGACAAGCATGGGTTGCTGACACGGGTCTTCACGGGTACTAAATAAGAGATGTCAAAGCTGTGATATGTTTGGTGCGAGGACGGACCTAAATTTATAATAATCATGACAACGACAAGCATGGGTTACTGAAGACCAATTCTATACCGGATCTTCACGGGTCCCACATCACAGTGCTTCTTACACTTCGTGTTAGTGTAGAAATGTCCCTGGTGTCCCATCTAGTCATCAGTTCGAATCCAAACGTTTTGGCAATGCGGGGCGGTGGGGTAGCCTTATGGTTGAAGCGTTCGCTCGTCACACCGAAGACCCGGGTTCGATTCCCAACATGGGTACAATGTGTGAAGCCCATTTCTGGTGTACCCGCCGTGATATTGGTGGAACATGGCTAAAAGCGGCGTAAACCCAACTCACTCACTCACTCACTATGACTCTGTCCCTTTGTATGTGAGTGAGTAAGGTTTTACGCCGCCTTGAGCAATGCCCCACTGATATCACGGTGGAGGACAGCAGAAATAGGCTTTACATATTTTACCCATATGGGGAATCGAACCCGAGTCTAAGACGTGACGAGCGAACCTTTAACTACTAAGCTGTTGTCAGCGGTTTGTAGGCAGGGGAGGTAACTCTAGTAAGCGATTACAAAACGAACAAATAGGCTGAAGTTGAAACAATCGCAAAACCTCAACCCTATTCGAACCCGCAAAGAGGCCAAAATGATCGCGTGTCGAGTGGGTATACAAGTATATATGTTCTACCCAGTCCAGTCAATGATATCGTAATCATTCATTCATGTATTATTCATTCAATCATTCATTCATTCATGTATTAATTCATTTATTCATTCATTCATTGACCTTTATCATTCTACCTTATCACTCACTCATGGATCAGCGCTAACTCGCCGTGAACCTGAGTGTTATCTTTGAATTATGAATTATATATTCGTTGAACCATAAAACTGTCATAGATTTTCTAAATAGCAACCAGACATTGAGTGGCATATCACCCATTCGGGCGATAATGGCTGATGCGCGCGTAAAATGTCACAATCCTGATACCACGTATTAAATCTACTACTGTAATCGTATATATTTTCACTGGCGGAAAGTTCACAAAAGACCTATTAGCGCAGTAGTGTTTTTCGTGCATTTCAAACGCCTTAGTGGTGGTGTCCATCACAAAGTTTTCACAACCCATAGACATGCAATGATCAAAGCTAGCCGCCATAATTGAATCGTGTTTACTAAAACAATCAGAGAGATGTGGGATTATACTTGTGTCAACATTGTGATTTGTGACTGATGTAAGTGAGCTTCGTTCATTTTGTGATTACGAGTAATCAGCTATCAATTAACTGACAAACTGATAACAAACAGTTGCTGATTGTGATCGCTATTACTAGTAGACTAGTATATGCCTCTATTCCTTTGTATGTTGTTTTGATGTTGTTATCTGAGAGAATAAACAAATTGCATGTTGTTCCAACTTGAGTATTTGTCATGACTTGACCATGAATATTTCGCTTGGTATGATTATTGGCGCACAATCTTTTTGCGCTAAAAGCGCGAAAATTAATCCCACGCGAAAATAACTACGATTACAGTATTTTCTCTGGATTTCAACACAACAATTGATTGTTTGTTTAGATTTAAGAAAATGCAAAAAAAATAATATAAAAATTATATCTAAATCAGGTTTTGTAAAATTGATATGATAGATATATTAAAATTTTATGATAGTCCCTGGGGGATCATGGTAATTATTACAGACCTACCTCAGTGAAGGTAAATGTATGTGTGTTACACTTGCTTACCGTGACAGAAACAGCGCATGCCGTGTCATCGTTTTTTAATTTTTATGAAAATGTTTAGTTAGTTAGTTTTTTTTTTGTTTTTTTTATCTTTTATAGGTGTGACACTGAATGATCTTACACCGATTAAAGTATTTTACTACTAGTAGTGTCTGGACAAAAGAGTGAGTGAGTGAGGTTAGTTTTACGCCGCACTCAGCAATATTCCAGCTATATGGCGGAGGTCTGTAATTAATCGAGTCTGGACCAGACAATACAGTGATCAACAGCATGAGCATCGATCTGCGTAATTGGGAACCGATGACATGTGTCAACCAAGTCAGCGAGCCTGACCACCCGATCCCGTTAGTCGCCTCTTACGACAAGCATGGGTTACTGAAGATCAATATTCTAACCCGGACCTGAACAGGTATCAGACAAAAGAACGCATCCACTTGAGTGAGTGAGTGGGTATGGTTGTATGCCGTTTTTAGCAATATTGCAGCGATATCACGGCTGGGGACACTAGATATGGGCCTCACACATTGTACTCATGTGGGAAATCGAACCCGGGTCTTCGGCGTGGGGGCGATGGGCTAGCCTAGTGGTTAAAGCGTTCATTGGTCACGTCGAAGTCCCGGGTTTGATTCCCCACTTGGGTACAATGTGTGAAGCCCATTTCTGGTGTCTCCGCCGTGATATTGCTGGAATATTGCTAAATATTGCGACCGCTCCAACCACTAGGCTAGCCCACCGCTTGCATACACTTGAAAATACCTGACTACAATTTAACAAAAGTTATCAAAACATTACAGAGCTCTCCAGAAGTCTTACTCTAACTTTAGATAAATAGAAACTCATCTTTTTCATTTATTTCCACAGGCACTAACTTCTAAACTCGTTTAGATAAATATGCACGATACGTCAGATAACAGAAGACGGGCTGACACAAGAACACTGCTTCATCGTAGCCTAGTGAGTGAGTGTAGTTTTACGTCGCAATATTTCAACAGTTTCACAGAGGAAGAAAACCAGAATTGGCTTCGCATATTGTTAACCCGTGACTTTGGCGTGATGACCGAACTCTTTAACAACTTCAGATAATTGATTGGCTGTCAACACTGACAGTACACGTGACGTCAGTCCGGGTGAATACAAGGGGTCTTCTCGTTTATCCACCACCTATTGTTCTAGGTGGACAAGTCACTGAAGCGGAATAATCCCTCAAGACAATAGATGTCCCTGAAATTTTGTTCCCTGTGAAATAAGATCCCCTTGAATGTAGTAGTAAAAGTAAGTCTTTCTACATTTTTTTTATTTCAACAATACATACAATATCAAAATTAACAATACATTCAATATCTATGACAATCCTCAATAGCCTGTTAAATGGGATACTGCATCCCAATATGCATATACATCCATATGGCCAGCCAAGAATTGCTGTTTGATGTTACATAATCTGTTTGTTAAATTGACATATTTAACTTTCTTGCGAGGAGGTTTGGCACCTCCTCTTAATTGCATACATGATGCCTCTACGTAAGATTGTTCTTTTTTCAAGAATTCAATAATCTTGAAGATATTGGGATGGTTTTCTAAACAGGAAAGCTTCCTGTGCCAGCCCTCAACATGATTAGTAGTGCGGGGCCTTCGGTGGCGAAGTGGTTCCACATGGTCCTGCCATGGTCACCCTCCACCCAGTACGATGTCATATAGTCTGTAAACTGTTCCACCCCAGGAGGTGCATCTTCCAGGGCCTGCCACCACACATCACTCACACAGTCCACTGGTACCAGGGGCAAAGCAATCGCTCGTCTTACAAGACGACCTATGTCCGGGTTGTCCTTATATTCAGTTACCATTCCAAGCTTCTGAACTTTTCTCCAAACACTCTGGCTAAAGTGAAAGTAGCAACCCTTTAATATGGCATTTTGAAAAGTCATCTTGATGGCGTTTTGAGCAGCTGACTCAAAATCAGTGAACACACTCACTGGATCCAATACAATGTTCTTAGAGGCCGCTACATTCTTCACATTTTCAAAGAAACGTTCATATGTCGACTGCTTTTATCTGGGAGCAGACCATACACCAAAGGGCACATCTTATTTTGCAGTAATAAAATGCATGAATGGTGTAAAGCTGGGTGAACACACCAGGGCACTTGTCAAATGTTCCGTCACAGTAGTACACATCTGCTTCGGAGAGAAGTCGCAGGTTCTCGTCAGTCGCGAAGGTCAGGATCTTGTCATGGTCGCCGTGAGAAAACAGCAGGAAGTTGTCATTGGCATGCGTCTTAGTATATGCATCGGGAAGATCTATTGCTGATCTAGTTGCTGGCAGATGGGGATGTCTTTGGCTCGAAGAGGAGCGGTATAGAGCAGGACGTACACTGTCAAAGATGGGCACTTCTGCAATGATGTCAGGATTCATCACTCTCAGACCTAGAACAGAGAAACACAATGTTAAATTCAAAGAAAACTGTTGTAGTATTTTAGTATTTAATAGTAATTAAAAAGTTGCCAAGTATTTATGTTAATATTTACCTGATAACTCCTCCTGATAAAGAGATGGAATTGGTTTGGAATCTTTTTCGGACAAGGTCCTTAAGATTGGCCAAGAAAGAATCTACAGCGATTCTATTCTCCACAGATGCATGGTTATGCTGGTCTCTGTAGGACGTGAGAATATTATCTTTGGTGTTAACCGTGGCATGGCAGTTCTTCTGGGCGCAGTTCCAATGGACAGATGTTCCTCGTCTTCTTTTAACTACAAACTTGTAATTTTGGAACACTAAGTACTGACCACCTCTACCATTAGGGAATAAACTGGACATTAACCTGTTGGTTAGCCATCGTGACTGACCTTAAAGAACCTCATGTACCATTTTATAATCGTGTAATAGTGAAAAGTGTTCACTGAATTAAAAAACACAAATAGCATAATCGACACAATTTAATTAAAGTTCACGAACAGTGTTCACTGTAACAGGGCAAATCAGCTAATTAGTGTCACCCACCAGGACCACATTTCAGAGTGAGCAGTGTAATCACTAACCCGTGTCAACTAATCCCATCTAATCCCTTGTCAAAACTAAAGGGTGGTGGATAAGTGAGAATGAACCAGTACAAGCAGCCACACACGTTATCGTTATATATACAATGCTGCTTAACGCGACGCTTACCCCATTTCACCTCACTTGTAGCATCACAACAAATCGGGTCATATAGCTACAGCAAAGAAATACATTTGTAGTTACAACATATGTCGTTTCATTATCGATTTCGTATTCTTTTGGTATATCGGGGTGTGGCAGCTCAGTGGTTAAAGCGTTCGCTCGTCACGCCCAACCTGTGTGCGAAATAGCCACTGGCCCGCTAGCCCATGGCTAGTAAAATTCCAGTAAACCTCCACAGTCACTGGCCCGACTGGCTAGTTAATTTTCATGGGGTCATTTTATAAATATTTCACTCTCTCCGACCAGTTTAGTTATACACTTTTAAATCATGCAAGATTATGGCCTGATAACAATGTTCATCATATAAGCAGCTTAATGATGAAACCCGTGTCATGCCGACAATATCTTAGTCTCATCTACTTGTGTAACTTTTGCTTAGTTTCTAGATTCAAATTTCTGGCTAGTGAATTATTTTGCAAACTAGTAACTTTCAGGCATAGCTAGCCCGACTGACTAGCAATATGTGGAAACTATTACGCACACTGCGCCTAACACCCGGGTTCGATTCCCCACTTGGGTACAATGTGTGAAGCCCATTTCTGGTGTCCCCCGCCGTGATATTGCTGGAATATTGCTACAAGCAGCGTAAAACTAAATCACTCACTTTTGGTATGTCAGTTTTAACCAACCACAATGGTGACAACAACACATTCACGGATGACAACTTGTTAACTTGATAACAAACAAATAAGGGGAGCAGGTGATAGCAGTGAAACGGTATACCGCGGTACTAGTAGTACCGCGGTATTTCGCCTTCGGTTCGGTATACAGTAATGCAATCCATAAATTTGGTATTTTCGGTTTTCGTACCGTCATTTCTATCTAGTCATAACATGGCAGTTTTGTTCATTCAAACTAACATAGATTATGGTCTTTTGTCCATGTTAATAAACAAAGTAAGGTTTAGCTCTTGTCAATTTTCTGCATTATGATAATATCTCATATACCGAACCGAAGGCCTTGTACCGTAATACGTACCGTACCGTGGTAAGAGCGTACCGTTTCACCCCTATCAGGGGTCAGGCTAGCTGACTTAAGTTGATGCATGTCATCGTACCCCACGATCACATCGTTTCACAAATACAATATACCACGAGATGACGTGTTTAATTAGTCAGGATACCCATGAATGTTGCCCAGCTGCCAAATGTCATGACATGGACCGCGTATGTGATGGCACCAAATTATGTCAATTGATGCTCTTGATGTTAATCACTGGATTATTTTACCCTTGAAGATCCGGGTTAGAATTGGTCTTCAGTAACCCATGCTTGTCGTCAGAGGCGACTAACGGGATCGGGTGGTCAGGCTCGCTGACTTGGTTGACACTAGTCGATGTTTCCAAACTGCGTACATGCTCATGCCGTCGATCACTGTATTGTCTGGTCCACACTAGATTATTTACAAACCGCCGTCACATAGCTGGAAAATTGCGTACCAACACCAACACCCAACAACACCTCCCCCCGCAAAGAAAAACACCAGCAAAAATCCCAACTTTTGGAACACGGTTTTTTGCAAGTTACGTTTAAACAACAAAAGGTAACCAACTCTATTTCGCTCAGTTAATAATGATATCTGACGACCTAATTGGGTGTTGAATTGCTAAACTCTATACAAACTATTAAAGATTTTACTTAAAAACTATCATATAAAGTTTCTGACAACATTTTCACAAGGGAGTACTGGCAAGACAAAAGAAAACGTCACAAAGGTGACGTACTGCAAGGTAATCACCGAATTCCACAACCAGTTCGTGGGAAACGAGGCCGTGGCAATTGCACGCTATAACGTGTAGCGTCGCTGACTTCGTGGCGCCAAAATAGCATGACCAACAGCCAGCCTTTTGTCAGCCGCGATATTTGATAGATGTTTGACAGAACCGCTTTTGTGTTGATCCAGATTGTTGAAACTGTTCGTGTTGAGCTAGTGTTCCTTCTCAGTGTTAAGATGCATGTCAACATGGACTGTAGACAAATCTGGTATGTCTGGACATTCTTCAGGTCAGTTGTCCTGTCGATCACTAAATGAGAGTGAGTGAGTTTAGTTTTACGCCGCACTTAGCAATATGCCAGCTATATGGTGGCGGTCTGTAAATAATCGAGTCTGGACCAGACAATCCAGTGATCAACAGCAGGAGCATCGATCTACGCAATTGGGATACGATGACACGTGTCAAGCAAGTCAGCGCGCCTGACCACCGATCCCGTTACTGGGTTACTGAAGGTTCATTCTAACCAGGACCTTCACGGGTCGATATAGCTGGAAATGTGCTAAGTGCGGCATTAAAAAATAAACGACAAACATACATGTACACCTGCACTCATACAAATACAACTCTCACAAACACTCACATCCGCTCAAAACACCCGCACATGTACAAGTAAACACAACACCCAAGGCATTGACACACACATACACACACATGCACACACACGCTTATACACACACATACACTAAATACACACTTAAAACCCATACGTTTCATTCAGCAGCACATATACAAAGAAAACACTACACGCATGAAATCCAACACATACTAACATACACGCACATGCACACATACTAACAGGCTTGCATACACACACGCACACGCACACGCGCACGCGCATGCATGCACATACACACACGCACTTATATGCTTATGCATACGCATACGGGTCGTTATTCGCTTTGCCTGGGTTTGAATACAACAACCGTACTCATTATAAGTATGTAACTCAACACTATACCCGGGGGTTTCAGCAAAGAGCTAAACATCTAGGCACTAAATGGCTGACACGTTTTGTAGGGTTAACGTTTGCGTTTTGGCATCTTTTGTCCCACATCGATCTTTACCGTAATAGAGGGCTGTTAAAGAGGGGTTAGCCTCAAAATCCTCTTTATAACACGATGACAGTATGTCATGATACTAATAAACTCACGCTCTGAGCTAATATCTAATCTCTCTTCACAAATATATATTTCGATCGAGAGAGAGAGAGTGAGAGACGAGAATGCAGTATTGTTTTACGCCGAGATCAAAATCAATATGATATTATAGCTAGGTATTCGCGTATCCAGTTGTCGAATCTGGCCCCAACAAACCATTTATGACCCTTTCTATCTCCTTTCAGACTGAAGGAGACTGTCGCAGATTTCATCAGCCACCTGCAGACAGACTTCCAGCCACGTGTTTCATACTTTGCAAAGTAGGTCTTCTTGCACACTGTTGTTGTTTGTCTATTTGGTTTCATGCAGACATCCATTTTGAACAATATCATCCGAACAGTAAATTATAGTCGCGACAGGCTGACCAGAAAGTCACGACAACCAATGGATTCTGGTTGCCACAGAAACGCGGGTTTGTCTCAGGGAACAGCAAAGAAATGCTTCATGTTGTAATGTATTACGATATAATACAATGTAAAAAAATTTATTTCACATGTTGTATAATAAATAAACTCTCAATAAATAAATAACATTTAGGGAAATAAATAAACGAGCAAATATAAACGAACGAAACAGTAACCAAGACGGCCGAATCCAGGGCCAAAATAAAACTATAGACATTAGATGGTCAGGAACTGTTCATGCTGCCAGCATCCCAGGTGGTTTCATCCCCAGGATCCTCATCCCCTGGAATGTCTTTCCCCGCATCACGGGCACCTGTGAATGACTTCATCGTCATCCACTTCATCACATGCACATTCAGCACGTGATGACCTACACTTGCACATACCGCACGTGATGTCACACATTGCACCATACAAATTTCATTTGAAGTTGTAGGATGACCTAACTGCCCTAAACGACATTCCTTCCGAAACGAAACTCTGTTATCACTCGAGAAACACTTAAAATCATTTCACAACCGAGATAAATTAATGAGTGCTTATTGTGATATTAGACGATGACAAGCCGAACCAAGAAATGCGCTCACAATAAAGTTTCACATCCTTGAACTACTTTCAAAAGGTCTCTTGTTAATTTAAATATTTAATTCAAGTTTTTGATCATGCAGCTCGCTCGGTCTCAAGCATGTTGTTTGTCCGTAGTAATTGCTTTTTAATGGCAGTCTTTGGAGATAAGTCAAAGCCAAACACTGTATCACAACGCACACAAGCCATCAGGTTCCCCATGGTACATCCGGGGCTGTTTTACATCGTAAGAGTTATCGTTCCTAGCACTTGGTTCCGTCTTGGCCGATGCTTCTAAACGGGGTTTACGATCCTGGCTCAGAATCACCACATACTCTCTCGTTTAAGTTCCACCCATATTTCCACTTTACAATGGTTCTGAAACTCCAGGTTTGTGCAACATTCAGTGTAGAGCTCCGGTCTGTCGTAGTGGGAGCTGCAGTAATAACACTTGGTTGCGGTGTCGCGGTCGCCGCAGCCTACATCCTTCTCGGTGGGCTTTGACGTCACGTAACTCAAGATTGATAGGTAAAACAATACTAATAGAAGCTTGGTCATCTGAAATCAAACAAAGCAACGTCATTAAATACAAGGGTACAACTATGGATTTCCATAAAACTAATTGCATGAATTGAGTGAGTGAGTTTAGTTTAGTTTTACGCCACTTTTAGCAATATTCCAATAATATCACGGTGGGGGACACCAGACATGGGCCTTACACATTATACATTATGGAAAATAGCACTTAATACATGCACGTATTATTATGTCCATGTGGGGAATCGAACCCGGGTCTTCTGCGTGACGAGCGATCATTTTAACCACAAGGCTACCCCACCGCCCTTGTATGGTTTGAAGCAATGACCCGAGCTATCCAAGTCCATGGTCTCTGAGTGAGTATGTTTTTACGCCGCTTTTAGCAATATTCCAGCAATATCACGGCGGGGGACACCAGAAATGGGCTTCACACAATCTACCCATATGGGGAATCGAACCCGGATCTTCGGCGTGACGAGCGAGCGCTTTAACCACTAGACTACCCCACCGCCCCTGTATGATTTGAAGCAATAACCCGAGATATCCAAGTCCATGGTCTCTGAATCTGATCATGGAAACCAAGGGTTGATATCGTGAGCCTGATCAGTTTGTTACAATGTTACACAGCCCGGTTAGACAACCACCGTCATCTGTTTGTTTCGGCATTTTTAAACAAGCATGGTGATCTCCGCCCCAAACCCTTTATGACACAGAAACAATGAAGAATTGAATGGAACACAATTAAAATGTACCAACAATAAACCTTCACCTTATTATTGGTAGCCTAGTGGTTGAAGTATTCGCTCGTCACGCCGAAGACCCGGGTTCTAATCCCCACATGGGTACAATGTGTGAAGCCCATTTCTGGTGTCCCCCGCCGTGATGTAGCTGGAATATTGCTAAAAGCGGCGTAAAACCAAACTCAGTCAGTCAGTCAGTATTGGTAGCCTAGTGGTTGAAGTATTCGCTCGTCACGACGAAGACCCGGGTTCAACTCCCCTTATAGGTACAGTGTGTACCCATTCCGCCGTGATATTGCTGGGCCATTACTAAAAGCGCCGTAGAACCTTAGTTCATTCATCTTACTGTGGCGGGTTGTTTCAACATTATATTTCCTTTCAAAAGTTTAGACTCACTAGTGTAAATGTACCCACTTACTTCAGGCAACTGTTCTAAACTAGATTGTGCAAATATTCCATAATGTTTAAAGGTTCTGTTTACACATGAACTGATGTATTGTAAAACAAATTGGTAACGTTGAAAAGATTATTGTCGTGAGTTCAATAAAATGATGAAACTCAGTGAAAATTGACGAATTCTTAACAAAACTTTACACCTAAACGCAGCTGTTCACATGCACGATATTTGCACATGCTTTTCAGCAATTTGATGCATGATCCTCGGAATTCATCTGCGTAAGGTTTGCAGTTGGTTCCCCATGTAGTGGAGAAATCAATCTTCGATGTAACCATATATATACTTAACCTATAGTGAGTGTTTGAAGTGAGTCTAAACTTTTGATGGGAAGTATGTAAGGTGTTTTTGAAACATATTCTACCTCGAAAAGTCACATTGACGTGAAAGCAAAAATACTTTAAAATATTTCTTTTGTAAATATTGAGCTAAAAAATTGCATGTACCCTGTACATTCACATTTAAAAAGAGCAGAAACGTAATATTGCAAAACAAACATTAAAATAACAACAACCGCAAAATGCAAAACCTACTTTTCAAATCGTGTGATTTAAAAATTTCAATTATTCTTAACATCCATAGCGCATCATCTAAATGATTCTGAAATACACTTGACACTTCCCTGAATCCTAATATCAACCAAAAAAACATTGAATATTTCAAACACAAAAGGTAAAAACAAACATTTATGGCCAGTAATCAGTATTTCCATCTGAGTCAGAACATGAAGGCTTTTATTTCATTTTATTTTTATATTTATATATGTTTATTTCGTTTTTTGACGTGGGCATTTCAGGTGACCGTGGCCAGTTAAAAATCGTTAAAACCTATAATGCAAGGTGAGATTTCTAATGTCATCCCAGATACCCATCCTCGTCCCAGTCTTTAGCAGCAATATTAATGTAAGGGTCAGTGAGTGAGTATGATTTTACGCCGCTTTTAGCAATATTCCAGCAATACGGCGGGGACACCAGAAATGGGCTTCACACATTGTACCCATGTGCGGAATCGAACCCGGATCTTCGGCGTGACGAGCAAACTCTTTAACCATTCGGCTACAAAACACACACACACACACACACACACACACACACACACACACACACACACACACACACACACACACACACACACACACACACACACACACACACACACAGAGGTGGGGTGGGAACCCAATCAGTCCGTTGCCTTCGAGTTCAAGTTTACGAGCAGCCTCAAATTGGTTAAACATGCGATTCCTCCGAGTTTACGAAATACAGTAAAACACGTCTGTAACTCTCGTATTACGAATAGACGGATACAACGAACGGTAAGTATTGTCCCGGTCACTACAATGAACTGCGTTTATAACGAACTAAATTTAGTAGTCCTTAGTTCGTTATAACCGTAGCTTCCCGATGTTACACCTGAATAGAGTGACCCGTGAAGGTCCGGGTTAGAATGAACTTTCAGTAACCCTTGCTTGTCGTAAGAGGCGACTAACGGGATTGGGTGGTCAGGCTGGCTGGCTTGGTTGACACATGTCATCGGTTCCCAATTACGCAGGTCGATGCTCATGCTGTTGATAACTGGTTTGTCTGGTCCAGACTCGATTATTTACAGACCTCCGCAATAACAGGGTTAGTGGATAGTGGAGGCGGTGTGGTAGCCCAGTGGGTAAAGCGTTCGCTCGTCACGCCGAAGTCCCGGGTTCGAATCCCCACATAGGTACAATGTGTGAAGCCCATTTCTTGTGTCCCCAGCCGTGATATTGCTGGAATATTGCTAAAAGCGGCGTAAAACTAACATCACTAGTGTATACTGATGCATTTGAGTCAAGAAACGTTGTTTAGTTTAGGATTCTGTTTTCAGCCTACCAACGTTTTGATAGCATCTATCATTTTCTAGTCAAATCGAGTTTTCATGTTTATGCTTTCGTTCTTACTGGAATACCAACAATGAGAAACAAGTACTTTGTATTATTGCCAATAAAGGCTGTGTCATTTTATATTAACTTCTGCCTGGAGAGTTAAGCAGATTGAATGCTGAGCCCCGCCACACCAGTAAATTTAGTGCGCACTCACTTCGTCTCCAAGAAAACTTTCCAATTAGATTTTTTCCTCGCGGCTTGGGTCATTTTCAGTTTTATTTCAGTATCGAGTATTCGAGTTTCGTTGTTCAAGTAATTTAAGTTCTAGTTTCAGAGAAGACTTAAATGCTGTTCAACTTCGCGACCGGAAACGCGCCAGTATCAAGTAGTAGATGAACAACAAAGGTGTGGCTATTCGTAACAACCATGCCTGAGACAAACTTAAGACAGTCGTAGCGCTGAGGTGATCGTAACTACCATACCTTAAGAAAAACTTAAGACTATCGTAGCGCTAAGGTGATCGTAACTACCATACCTTAAGACAAACTTAAGACTGTCGTAGCGCTAAGGTGATCGTAACTACCATACCTTAAGACAGACTTAAGACGGTCGTAGCGCTAAGGTGATCGTAACTACCATACCTTAAGACAAACTTAAGACGGTCGTAGCGCTAAGGTGATCGTAACCACCATACCTTAAGACAAACTTAAAACAGTCGTAGCGCTAAGGTGATCGTAACCACGAAACCTTAAGACAAACTTAAAACAGTCGTAGCGCTAAGGTGATCGTAACCACGATACCTTAAGAGAGACTTTAACCAGTCGTAGCGCTAGTTGACAACAACACCACGGTGGAAATCGTTCCCCTATTTTCTGTGAGCAGTATGTTTCTCTGCAGGGCAGGAATGAACACATACACAGTACGTTATTGATCCTCACCGGCAACCTGAATCTAGGCCATACGTATTGTATTATATCCCTCACATCAAATACGTATAACTGAAATACTCAGAACACAATATCTTCGAAGATCACCATACATGTAATACAATGCACATTAAACATTTCGAAAGACTTGTAGCAGGTAGAGACGCGAGGGACGCGGTTGTTTATTCATGATTTAACAAGAGCTAAATTTATCGACCTGATCCTGATTTAAACGAGACCCTAAAGAGTGTTTTTAATCGAAAGCTTTCTTCATGTATCCATGACGATGAACCAGACGGCATGACCCAATGTATGTACTAAATACTGTGCAATGGTGAGTGAGTGAGTGAGTTTGGTTTTACGCCGCTTTTAGCAATATTCCAGCAATATCACGGCGGGGGACACCAGAAATGGGCTTAACACATTGTACCCATGTGGGGAATCGAACCCGGGTCTTCGGCGTGACGAGCGAACGCTGTAACCACTAGGCTACCCCACCGCCCCACTGTGCAATGGTGAAATAGAAATGTATTCATTAATAAATTCATCATAAATAACCATGATGTATACAACAAACGCCTGTGGCATGTTTAGCGAGATTACACAATAGCTTTTGTCTATCCCCTGGGTAGGGAAGAAAGAAGCATAACGAATGAGTGTGGCTCGGTGTTGAATTACAAAAAGATATTACTTATGAGCACGTGATTTTTCGTTCTGGACCCAACAAAGACAGCAGTATAGTACACATGCACGTGTTTCTTTATTTACTAAAGAAACAAATATATCAATATCGTATGTGGATTTTTACCATGAAGGAAAGAGCGGTATGACTTTAGTGGACGTGACATGTCGCTTATGATGAAGCCAAGACATGTAAGCTGAATAAGGAAATAGTCTTTATGCAAGTGACTCTTACTTTTGAGGAAAAATATTTATTTGTACGTGACAGCTGTTGAAGAAATTACTTTTGTGTACTTTTGAATCCAAAATATTTTTGCTCTTTACGCACGTGAATCGCCATCCATGTTTTCGTGTGGAAGGCACTCGGCTAAGGACGCGTGCACGTGTGAGTTACCATGACCACGTTGGAAACTAATGTCAAGTCTAGATGTCATTGATATCTGACAAACAAATTAACACAGCAAGTACTGGTAGTTAGTTAGCAAGTGATCAGGGCGACTATTGTTGCCTGCAGCGGGACGCGACAGTGGGGAGGTTCCCATCAAGCTCATTCAGACGCTGATTTAAGCGTTCGATACACGTGTAATTTGACATTGTTTAGGTGGAGGGACAGATAGAGATGGGGAGAGAGAAAAAGAAAGAGGGGGAGAAAGAGAGACAGCGAGAGAAATACAGGGAGGGGAGAGAATGGGAGGGAGAGAAGAGAAAGCGGGAGGGAGAGAGAGACGAGTGAGAGAAGAGGAGAGAGAGAGGGGAGAGAGAAGAAAGGGGAGAGAAAGAAGAGGGAGAGAGAGGGGAGAGGACGGGGGTGAAAGAAGAGGGAGAAAGAGAGGAGCGAGAGAGGAGAGGGAGAGAGAAAGACAGAAAGAGAGGAGAGGAGAGAGAGAGAGAGGGAGAGAGACAGATAGCACACAGAGTAAGGAGAGTTTACACATAGAGAGAGTACAGTTTCACAGGAAAGGGGGGGGGTTGAAGTAAGGGAGGTCACTGGAAACCAATTACTGCAGCGTCATCAACGCCATTTACATAAATACTCTACTACGGCAATTACACATGACGACGCTGGAACGAGGTCACGAGTGATTTAATTTCATAATGGGCCAAACGTTTAAAAACTCGTTGAATGATCCAATACCGATCAGTCATTCTCGGGGAAGCTAGTCACGTGATAAACATTCAACATCTGTAACATTCCCCACAAGCGGAAACACAGGCCTTATCTCTTCCGTTTCTCTATCAGTATTTTATAATGGTGACAAATTATTTTCAAATACCACAATTATTTTCCACTGATGGAGCATTTCCTTAATCGAAGTTGTTTTTGTATGTTAAATACAGGCTTAAATGCTAGGGTAGACTTCAAGTCATACGAGTTTCCTTTCAAACTAGAATGCTGAGACAAAGTTTGTTTGTTTGTTTGTTTAACCGCTCACTCGGGAATATTCCAGCTGAAAAATCTAGCCTGGACCAGACAATCCAGTGACTGACATCATGAGCATCGACTTACGTAATTAGGATACGATGACGCCGCACTAGGGAATATTCAAACTAATAATCGAGTCTGAAGCAGACAATCCAGTGATTGACATCATGAGCATCTATCGAAACATTTGGGAGACGATGACATAGGTCAACCAAAGCTAACCACCCGATCCCGTCAGTCGCCCCTTAACACCTCTTCCGGGATGCCGGAAACCAATTCTAACCCGGATTTAAACGGGTAGCTGTGACAAAGGTTTACTTGTTACTTGTTTAATGTTTATAAAATCATTTCGATTCACATCTCTCCCATGCATCCATATCTTTACATCGACAAGAAAATATAAATCAACATTAAAATACGATTGAAATTTGCATCCATATGTCAAGTTTGGGAGGTATTCCCGATCATGTGGTCTCTCTGTCCCAGGCATCTTCGTATAACAACAACCCACAATTACATAGCCAGAATATTGCTTAC
The DNA here is from genome assembly GCF_003918875.1 of Haliotis rubra. Lineage (NCBI taxonomy): Eukaryota > Metazoa > Mollusca > Gastropoda > Lepetellida > Haliotidae > Haliotis > Haliotis rubra. Next base: position 133,233 of record NW_025767699.1, read on the forward strand.
CTGACGTAAAACAACATTCGCACACGCTCTGAACAAAAATAATTGTTCATTCATCTGATTATCCAGTTTTCCTGTACAACATCGTCATACATGAAAGAGGACCTTACCTTATTCTTGTCGATAAGCCACGCTGTGTCGGGACAAGCTAATGAAATGTACCGAGGACGAATGAGGCTGTACACGCGGTCTCGGGCTTTAATAGCAGCTAGGACGTGACAGCAGGCCGGTTGTTTGCTGTGTCAGAGATCAGGAATCGAGGTGCAGCCTGTTCTCATTTCGTCATTCACTTCCTGGATTACGATAAGGATGAAGTTTCGGATATTGATGAAAAAAATACAATTATTGAAATACATGATCCTGGCTCCCCGGTCCTCACCATGATATATGCGTTTAAATATATAATGAATAAAATATATAAACCAGGATACTTCATGAAGCATTGGCCATTTATATTTATTTGGAGGAGATGGGACTCGCCTAAAGTCTGTATGATATCTCTTTTTGTTTCCCGTCCCCAAAACGCCACCCACCGGACCCTCCCCATGAAATATGTGTTTAAAATAAAATACATAATTAATTAAATATAAACCATGCTACTTAACGGGGCATTGGTCATTTTATATTTAATAGGGAGGCGATTTTGGACAGTCTTATAATATTGTATAGGACGTGGGCACTATGAGTAGTTCAATGTGGCCTGTGTTTTAAGATTGTAGTGGGTCTGAATGGAAATGACTGGACGTTTTTTATTAGTCCGAAGATTGAGAATCCGCGATTTGGATCGGAAACAGTTTCGTCCGATGTTAACTACGCTTGTGTGAGATTAAAATTAAACAGAATCTGACGCGGCGACCCCACACGCCCACAGCGTTCTCGAACTTTCTTCTTATTGCTGTTTACTCAAGGAACGAGTCGCATTTACCAGCAGTTTCGTTTATTGTGACACGTCGAATTTTCTTCTGCGTTGTGGTCAAAATATGTGACGAGGGAGAGTCCAGACACTGATCAAAGCTATATGATTGGCCAAATATGTTTCTTCAAATGTCTACGGCATGTCATTGAAAGGGGAGGCTGGGTCCTACCAAAAGTGGTAGGACCAGAGTTAGTTGTAGAAGTAGCAGTGACAGTTGTAGAAGCACTGGCAGCAGAAGCAGTAACAACAGTACTAGTAGCTCTGATTGCTATATCGTATCACGATCTGTCATCTATCCACCCCATGTCACCATTTTGCCACCATCTGCTCACCCTCATGTGTTCTCACCCTCATGTCACCTTCTTGTCACATCTTGTCACCGTTCTGTCACCATCTTGTCACCCTCATGCCACCGTGTTGTCACCATCATCTCACCATCATGTCACCCTCATGCCACCATTCTGTCACCCTCATGCCGCTATCTTGTCACCGTCATGTCACCCTCATGCAACCATTCTGTCACCCTCATGCCACCATCTTGTCACCATCTTGTCACCGCCATGTCACCATCATGTCACCATCTTGTCACCATTCTGTCACCATCATGTCACCCTCATGCCACCATCCTGTCACCATCCTGTTAAAATCATGTCACAATCTTGTCACCCTCACGGCACCTTCCTGTCTCTATGTCACCATCTGCGACCATGATGCCAGCATCTTGTCACCATGTCACATCTTGTCACACTCATGTTACCATCCTGTCACCCTCATGTCACCATCCATCTTGTCACCTTGTCATCATCTTGTCACCATGATGCCCCCATCTTGTCACCCCATCTTGTCACCATCTTGTCACCCTTGTCACCATCTTGTCACCCTCATGTCACCATCCATCTTGTCACCTTGTCATCATCTTGTCACCATGATGCCAGCATCTTGTCACCATGTCACATCTTGTGACTCATGTCACCATCTTGTCACCCTCCTGTCACCATCACGCCACCATCCTGTCACCTTGTCATCATCTTGTCACCATGATGCTAGCATCTTGTCATCATGTTCTCTTTATGTCATTACCATATGCCATCTTGGCATCATCATATTTTACTGTAATATATCATTCATCAACACCGACGAGGTGGGATGTGTCATGACGCTTGTCACTCAAGGCAAATTGTGACAAGCATTTACATAGAGAGTGGAAGTAACCTCTCAACACAAGGACACATAAACATGTACACAATAACAACAAACTCTAGCTAGCAAGAAGCGGCGGTAAGCTGGTATTTCAGCATGGTTTCAAAACTGACGCTCACAGCTCGCTGAACAGGACACTGGAATATATTTATACCCCTACATTCCATCACTCGTGGCTAAAGAAGCGTTCACTTTGATGGGGCAGATTTTATTTCCTGCCTTACCGCTTTCGGGATAGAGCTGTCTCAGTGAATTTGACACCATGATGTGAAATAGAGACATGAAACTGAATTTACAAAACCAATTAAACAGACAATATCTGTGTTTCAAATGCTAATATATTGTCTAAAAATGCCGAGTGAAGGCTATAGCAGTCAAGTACATCTATGTACTGTGCGCTACGTACACTCCACAGTTGGGGTGTTTTGTAATGATATGGGTGTTCTTATATCGCGCCCTGGGCGGTGAGGTAGCCAAGTGGTTAAAGCGTTCGCTCGTCACACCGAACACCTGGGTTCGATTCCCCACATGGGTACAATCTGTGAAGCCCATTTCTGGTGTCCCCCGTCTTGATATTGCTGGAATATTGCTAAAAGCGGCGTAAAACCAAACTCATTCACTCACTTATATCGCGCCCAAAGCCCATAACTTGAACAACTTAAAGCAAGGCGTATGCTCAAAACAATGATCAAGTAATATTATCCTGGATCAGTGTGCACTGCTACCCAAGCTGCCTGTGAGGCGCTGTTAGATTAACAGTCACATGACCATCTCATCCTACCGGGTACCCATTCACTGCTGGGTGAACTAAGGTCACTTGCCTAAAGTGAGACGACATGACTGTGTTACACGTGTTTCGTTATTGGGCAGCACTGAAGTCCTAGAAACTCTCTAGAGTCCAGCTTCCAAATATGGTCTGTCACGTGACCATATATTATGAAGCAAGCTTTGTTTGGTATTGTCGTATCCTGTCACGCTCCCCAGTCGTAACTCCAGTCTACATAGCAAGTGCAGCCAGAAAATGAACTACAAAATGTTCTCATGTCAGGCATCCAATACGAATGCTGCGATCCCAGGCGATTGGTTGACGATCACATTTCACAGATACCGTGGCGCTTAGCATTGCCTGAATGTATGTTGTTTTATGCCTCTTATGTAATATTCAAACTACATCACGTTGTCCAGTAAATATTCCAGTAAGGAACAGGCAGAAGGAGCATGCTCACCATTTACGACATTAGACGGTTAACGACACAAGACGCTTTACGACACAATACGGTTTACGGCTCCGGGATGCACGATAACCTGAACACCAGGTTCATTATACCTGACCCATGTGACAAGTAATTGGTTACTTGGCACGATTTCTACTATGAACGTCCATGGGAAGTAGGGCCTGTAAGTAGGTCACGGCACGAGACCGGTGACAAACAACGTACCCTTGGTCCGGTCTAGTAAAGTCATATTAGGCGGTCGCGCAGTTTGGAACCACAACTGGTTCTTGAACATACACTTGTCACCGGAAATCTGGTATCGGCAGTAAGCTGGGTCCCGTCTCGCATATCGTAAGTTGGCGAGCGCAAAGAGAGCCGGGAACCAGCTTAGTACCGGAAGTAGCGCCTCGCGAGCCTTACAGGCCCTATACGTGAGGTGATTTAAATGCAAAATCTGCGTGCGTGTGCATGTGTGTGTGCGTGTGCGTGTGCGTGTGCGTGCATATCGGTTAATCGTGCTTGCCCACTGAGATACCAAGCTGTATTTTATCATGGGTATCCCATACATACGAGGGGCTATCAAAACGTTTCGAGCCTAAAATACTTCTGATATGTTCATGATAAAAATAACTGTGTAATATTGAAGTATGGTGTATGTCATTCACATAGACGTCATATTGACATGCACATGTCGCTAGTTTCCGGTCACGTGACACCTAATTACGTGTCCCCCTATTGAAACGGCAGAAATGGATAAGCTTGAGTACAGAGCAGTCGTAAAGTTTTTGGTCCTCGAGGGCCACCCGGTGAAGCACGTTGAAGAGCGACTGACAGCAGTACGAGTACCCCATGGGACTCAGTACCATTCTTCAACATCATACAGTTATCATACACATAGCAAAAGTATTTTAGGCTCAAAACCTGTTGATAGCCAGATCTTTGAATGTCATTTAGATGTCATACACATAAGGAAGAGAGTTTGTTTATGGATGTCAACTTCTTTATTATGAGGTGAGGTGAAATTGGGTTTTACGTCGTGCTTGAGAATATTTCGCTCATATGACGACGTGCATGCGTGTGTATGTGTATGTGCGACTGCTTGTACTAGTCCAGACTGAAACTGGTTTTATAGTGCTAGCCCACTGAGATACCATGCCGCAGTGAAGCATGAATTCCCCACTCAGACACATTATACTGACTCCGAGCCGACCTGTCCTTGTTGAACCCATTAATGCCGAGCGCCAGGCAGGGACCAACAAGTACCATATTTTAACGTCTTTTGGTTTGACGCGGTCGGGGATCGAACCCGCGACCTTCCACTCTCCGGGCGGACGCTCTAACCACTACACCACGGAGGCGGTCTCTTTATTATGAGGAACAGAACGTTTCTGAGTATATCCTTACTCCTCCATCAGGTGATAGTCCCTCGTAATATCCGAGCGGAACAGAAATTGGTTTATACCGAAAGGCCTTGTGCTTAAAGCGTTGCCTTGTCACGCCAAAGACCCGGCTTCGGTTCCTTGTATAAAGGATACAATCTGTAAAAACAATTTCTGGCGTCCCACGCCTAAACATCGAGCACCTGGCAGTGCAAGAACACCTTCCATCTGTTAACGTCTTTTGGTATGACTGGGATCGAACCAACAACAGTCCGCTCTCGGGGAAGACGCACTATCCACTAGGCCACGGAAGCTATCGAGGAAATACGTACAAAGATAGATTGTTGATTTTGTTGTTGTTTAAAGTTGCACTCAGAAATATTCCGGCTTTTTAAGGAAGTCATTAAATCGAGGGATTGCATGCCTCGCAATTTGGAACGATAACAAAGTGATATGAACCTTTGCTTGTAAAGCAGAAGATCCAGGTTCGTTTCTCAACACTATTACAATGCATGAAGCTGATTGATAGTGTCTCATATCTTGATAATGCTAGTATAAGCGTCGGAAAAGTCATTCAAAGATAAATTTACATTAAAAAGCATCTTAAGGTGCACTCTGTGGCTGGATGAGACGAAGCTGTCACAAAGTCCACAGCGTCACAAGATTCAGTCTAGGGTCAGGAATCACGTGTTTGCAATCAGAAGAGGGAGTGGGTCTGGCGTCACAAGATGCTGTCTAGGGTAGGGAGATACGAGGGTTGCAATCAGAGAGGAGGCCGGGTGTCACAAGGAATAGTCTAGGGTCAGGAGTCAAGAATTAAATCAGAAGGGGGATCGGGCGTCACAAAGTACAGTCTCGGGCCTGGTGACCTTGCGTCTCTGCTAACACGGTATTTAACACTCGACTTCAACATACAGACACCTGTAGCGCTCCATGTAACCCGCGTGACAACATTCCCGCCCAAATCTACGTTCCAGCATGTAGCAGGGTTATGCTGTTGAATCAGACAGACGTTACCTGGAAACTTCCTCAGCCTTTTCTACACATTTTCGCCTTACATATTCGCAGAATGCATGCACGTTTTGCTAATTTCTTAAGTTATGTAGATCTCATGGGCCGGTAAGGGTGGTTGACCTGAATTCCCAGTTGTCCCGTGGTTTTCTTGACAAGTTTCCTAAGGGGTTGTGCACTTGGGAAGGGTTTCGTAATCTGACATGTTTGCACAATGTTGAAAGACAACTTCCCTGTCCCACCTTAGATTAAACTAGAAGCTCTTATATCGATCAGGTCTTGTGCTAAAGGGTGAGGCTTAAGTGTCTGTGGTGATGTATTGGTGTCCAGTGTAGGGTGTGGGATGTGAAGGTTTAGCGTTCTTTAAACACCTACACTGTTTCTGAGACATCCATCGGCATGACTGTGTGCTGATTGGGGTGGGAGAGAGGTGTGGTGAGGTGAAATTGGGTTTTACGTCGTGCTTGAGAATATTTCGCTCATATGACGAGGGGTGGGAGAGAGAGGTGGGGGACCCTCTTGAAATGCCGTAAGGAATACAATGGTATTTGAAGTTAGGGTAGGCCTGGGGAGAAAGTTCAGGGACTCATCAACCTCGATTTGAGGACATTTATATATTTAGGCCTCTCCACCTCCCGTTGCGCACTTACACACACTCACTTAGTCACTCACTCACTAACTCTCTCACGTACACAAGCACACACACACGGTCTTCGGCGTGACAAGCGAGCGCTTTAACCATTTGGCTACCCGACCGCCCGTTTTCGCGTCGTGTATTAGTGTTTTTTGTCCAAACCAAATAAAATATTGTCCGACTTACTGAATCAAAGAAACAGTTTGAAAGTTCCTCCTGTCAAAAATTGCAAATTAATCAAGTTATCAAATGAGCTATTAATTATTACATTCATTATTCATTGAGGGTAGCACAGTGGTCACCGCGATCGCTCGTTGCTGAAGGCCAGGTTCGCCTCTGTCCATGGGTAAATTATACGAGGCGTATTTCCGGTGTCCCTAATGAATGTTGATGAAAACAACTAAAAACACGTTAATTTGCATATTCAAAATGGCAGTTTAAATTTGTTTCATTGTGTTATGAGTAGGACTTAGTTTAAACATATTTTATTGTCCAAAAGACAACGGGATTAGGCACAAGTGCACCACTTATGGCCGCCTTCTCCCTATATACAGTTGAACATTTTGTGTACAATTTACAGTGGAAGCTTGACATTGGGGAAACATATGCAGTGTTGATATACATATATACAGTGTGTTACAGGATATATACAGTGTTTTACAGGATATATACAGTGTTTTACAGGATATATACAGTGTTTTACAGGATATATACAGTGTGTTACAGGATATATACAGCGTTTTACAGGATATATACAGTGTTTTACAGGATATATACAGTGTGTTACAGGATATATACAGTGTTTTACAGGATATATACAGTGTTTTACAGGATATATACAGTGTTTACAGGATATATACAGGATATATACAGTGTTTTACAGGATATATACAGTGTGTTACAGGATATATACAGTGTTTTACAGGATATATACAGTGTGTTACAGGATATATACAGTGTGTTACAGGATATATACAGTGTGTTACAGGATATATACAGTGTGTTACAGGATATATACAGTGTGTTACAGGATATATACAGTGTGTTACAGGATATATACAGTGTGTTACAGGATATATACAGTGTGTTACAGGATATATACAGTGTGTTACAGGATATATACAGTGTGTTACAGGATATATACAGTGTACAGTGTTTACAGGATATATACAGTTGTATATTTACAGGATATATACAGTGTGTTACAGGATATATACAGTGTATATTACAGGATATATACAGTGTGTTACAGGATATATACAGTGTGTTACAGGATATATACAGTGTGTTACAGGATATATATAGTGTTTTACAGGATATATACAGTGTGTTACAGTGTTTTACAGGATATATACAGTGTGTTACAGGATATATACAGTGTGTTACAGGATATATACAGTGTGTTACAGGATATATACAGTGTGTTACAGGATATATACAGTGTGTTACAGGATATATACAGTGTGTTACAGGATATATACAGTGTGTTACAGGATATATACAGTGTGTTACAGGATATATACAGTGTGTTACAGGATATATACAGTGTGTGTTACAGGATATATACAGTGTGTTACAGGATATATACAGTGTGTTACAGGATATATACAGTGTGTTACAGGATATATACAGTGTGTTACAGGATATATACAGTGTGTTACAGGATATATACAGTGTTTTACAGGATATATACAGTGTTTTACAGGATATATACAGTGTGTTACAGGATATATACAGTGTTTTACAGGATATATACAGTGTGTTACAGGATATATACAGTGTGTTACAGGATATATACAGTGTTTTACAGGATATATACAGTGTGTTACAGGATATATACAGTGTGTTACAGGATATATACAGTGTGTTACAGGATATATATAGTGTGTTACAGGATATATACAGTGTGTTACAGTGTGTTACAGGATATAAACAGTGTGTTACAGGATATATACAGTGTGTTACAGGATATATACAGTGTGTTACAGGATATATACAGTGTGTTACAGGATATATACAGTGTGTTACAGGATATATACAGTGTTTTACAGGATATATACAGTGTGTTACAGGATATATACAGTGTTTTACAGGATATATACAGTGTTTTACAGGATATATACAGTGTGTTACTGTATATATACAGTGTGTTACAGGATATATACAGTGTGTTACAGGATATATACAGTGTGTTACAGGATATATACAGTGTTTTACAGGATATATACAGTGTTTTACAGGATATATACCGTGTTTTTTTAAGTTCTATACAATACAGGACTGTGTATTGGCAAATAAATTGTATTGCAATATATTGCGATTCAGGTACCCGTATTGCGATACGTATTGCGATATATTGGGAACTTACGTGTTTGACAGTAAGTGACACTAATTGTACATGTCGATCCTATTTTCTACATTATAAGTCCCTAAACATATATGTTATGGTTCTGATAACAGAAATCGCGCAGTTTGGAACCACAACAGGTTCTCGAACATACACTTGTCACCGGAAATCTGGTATCGGCAGTAAGCTGGGTCCCGTCTCGCATATCACAAGTTGGCGAGCGCAAAGAGAGCCGGGAACCAGCTTAGTACCGGCAGTAGCGTACTCAGGGATAGTCAGGGATTCTATTTTCTTTCTTATACAGTTTATTGTATTACAGTTTGCCGTCTTGTCATTGAATAAGGAAGGAAAACATTGTTGTGAATGAAAGTGTGTACATTTTAATTTAAACCATAAAGATAATCACGAAAACTTCATATAGGTTATTTACCCCATATACCGGTTTGCAGACACAATATTACAATACGTATCGTTTGAAAAGCATGTTGCCATATACCGGTATAGCGGTAATACCGTGCAGTCCTTGTTATGAGCAAAGTCTGAACAAATCGACAGCTCATTCAAACTTTGATACGCAGTGGGGACAGTAGTTATTTGTCCCGACGAAATCACAAAAACAAATGCTAAATAATCGATTTGTTCCACGGCTAACAATATTTTCTCATTTCAAATACGGACAGATCTATCTCTCTATATTTCCTTGATCACTGAAAACACACACAGCACTTGCTTTGAACCCACGTGCTGACAAGTTAATAACAAAGTCAATTGAAATAATTGTGCAAAATATTTCCACGTCCGACAAGGTGGGTCAGTCTGTTCGTGATAAATTATCCAGTTCCTTGTGTACAAACGCAGTACGTACCATCACGGAACACTGTGGACCGTGTTAGTAGTGGTGACTCGCAGCGGTACAACATATACGTGGTTGTCGTCACACCGGATGTGATGTCACGCCTCTGATTTTTTTTAATTGTTTTTTTGTTATTTAAACTTTTATTTCAAAGTAAATACAGGTATCAATCACACAATACATGACAAGAAATTTGTAAATCATATCGACTCTATTTGACATTTCAGCTGAACCCTTATTAATATTAGAAAAATGAAACCATCACTTGGGTTTCGGTCAACTTGAGATACAAGCGTATTTCGTAAGCAATCTTTGCATATTTCACGTGGTTTTTTTTCGAAAAATGTCAAAAACAAATGTCAGTAGGGACAAAAACATTAAGACAAATATATTTTCATTCGTTTATAAAAACGACAAGGTAAGGTTTGTTTGTTTGGACACGTTTGAGGCTTTATCAGGTCCTATTCAAAAGAATAATATAAATTTCGCCCTGTCTATATTCTGGGTCATACCGTGGATGAGACCCCTGAGTACGAGAAGAGTATCATTAACAGGTTGTCCATTTGTGAAACTAATCTTAGTTGAGACTCTGGTCAGGAAACAATGTATTTTCTTGATGAAATCATAAATCTAAACTGAATACAGATTTCAGATTTCTTTACTAAAGGCCCAAGTCCCAGAATACATTTTGTTAACGTATGCTGTGCTTACCGGTAATATAGAGGTAGATGTATAATCACATGCAAGGAAGTGTGGTACATGTTTCAGATGTTTCTAAGAAGAGACATAATGTTGCTACATTGGTAGCCAAGATGCTAGTCTGTTGCCAGTCAATAGAGTGGGTTGTTAATTATGTGCTCTGAAAGGGCAAATTTGTGGTCGGCTTTTTCAACAGATGTTTTGTGTTCTTTGAGTCTTATATCAAAGGTACCAGCAATGAGGCTGCAGATACCAACTAAACAGCAACTGTGGCCGTAGGTACATTGGAGAGACGTTTGATGCCTCCCTGGTGCCTTGAACACCATAAACGCCGAACCACACCCACCTCTATTGTCACTTAATTAGCTGTATATCAGCCTATATCTTTTTTATCCTCATTATTTGTGTCAACTGTCTTTACCTTATCCCAATTATCATTGTGTTTATAACTGCTTTTGATGGGTCCTCTGTGATTGATTGTATATACATGTACATATCTGGCTTCCTGTAAATCTGGTATATATAGTTTGCTATCTAATTCTGTCTTTAGTCACCTGAAGAAGGGACAAGATGTAGCCCAGAAACGTTGTGTTATAACATAAACAAGAAGTTGCCATCCATATACTCGTCTTACAGAAGAAAGGAGTCTAAAAATTGAAGGACATCAAATGGATGCAGTTTAAACATTGGCTAAGACATCTTAATATGTTTCCAAACCTTTCAGTCTTCTGACTTCTGGTTAGAATTGGTCTTCAGCAACCCACGCTTGTCGTAAGAGGCGACTAACGGGATCGGGTGGTCAGGCTGGCTGACACATGTCATAGTGTCCCAACTGCGTAGATTGATGCTCATGCTATTTATCGCTGGGTTGTCTGATCCATTAGTTACTGACAGCCGTTAACAAAACTTTGAGTAAGTGAGTGAGTAAGGGTTTACGCCGCTTTTAGCAATATTCCAGCAATATCACGATGGGGGACACCAGAAATGGGTTTACGCATTGTACCCATGTGGGAAATTGAACCCGGGTCTTCTGCCACTAGGCTACCCATTGCCCCTCCTGTCTGTAAGTGGCAAGCCGTGGGGCAGATATTTCTTGAAGTTCTTCGAACAGCTAATAGTGTTAACTGAAGGCTCTGCTTTGACTTTGTATTATGTAAAATGCAAATGTGCCTGTGAATAGAGGATCCAAATTGCAGAGATCGATGCTTATGGGGTTAATCTGGCCCAGACTCACCTGTGTACAAACCGACATTATTAACACGTAGCTAGAATTCTACAGGGTGCAGCGTTAAGCACCAAAATAACAAACAAACAGTCGACGTGCTACATTGACAAGCTCACACAGAGCACACACTCCATGTGCATCGCTTCTATTGTTTAACAACAGACAATACATCTGTGCTACTGTTGGCTGCGTCATCAAACAGCATTCAATCGCTTACTCACCACAAAGGCTCCCGCACGTCCAACAAGCCTAATACAAACTAAATTATACACTGTTTAAGTTTGTAAAGGTCCAGGAACACACTTAATCTAAATACTGTCAATCGTTGATGCAGATTGCATGAGACGCAGATGTGAACGTTTGTCAACTACAATTATATACACATGTGTTGTTCAGTGACTCGGGAAATCGTTATCCTGGCCTGACTGCAGCTATTGAGAGCCCACTAAACACATCAGGGACAAAGGTGCATCTGAGTGCATGGATGCATTATCCCTTGAGTTTTAACAAAATACCTGACATCCATAGCGATAATCAGTTTCCTAGCCCAACTAGGGCGGTGGGGTAGCCTAGTGGCTAAAGCGTTCGCTCGTGACGTCGTACACCCGGGTTCGATTCCTCAGATGGGTACAATGTGCGAGGCCCATTTCTGGTGTTCCCCGCCGTGATATTGCTGGAATATTGCGAAAAAAGGCGTAAAACTAAACTCACTCACTCTAAGCGATACTGGTTAAATAGTTACAGAAATACGCATCACAGAGGAAGATGTATAGGCTACCTACGATGTTAAATTTACTTAATGGTTAAAGCGTTCGCTCGTCACGTCGAAGACCAGGGTTCGATTCCCTACATCAGTATCCCTACACTGATGCGGGGCCACTGAATGACAATGTTAACATACAATCTAGTTACAGTCGAACAATTACAGCATCTTGTCCTCGTGTCTGTTAATATCAAATATACTCTCTCAGAAAACGCATAGGTGTGATTTCACGAATTTAATCTGCTAACTTTAAAGTGAGATAACACATGTAATTCTGGATCAGTTGCTGCCAAATTTCACAGTATAAAGGTCAAATGTCTGTCAACATGTATAACTTATAAATGTTTACAAACCGAAACATGAGTCTCATTAACCTATTCAGACAATGAGCTACTTTTCAGCCGATCCGAATTTTCTCGTGTGAAAGTAAAAAGAGACACCACAAACAACTATGGTTACACTGAATTTCAATTCCTTGTTTCATAAGAAAATGGTATTTACAAATTGTAATTTATACTTTAATAACATCATATCGTATTTTTAATTTTATGGCGAGGTGTAGGCAGCATGACCGTAACTAAGACGTCACAGACTGCCCCTGTTTAATGAGGTCGTAAACTGATTCACAATTCATCTGGATCACTGGTTACACCTGTTATGTGTTCTTTGTGGTTATTTAATGTTGTTTTGTAACGCACAATATGATTGATGTAATATCAAGTCCGTACCAGACCGCCAAACTTTCCTAGCGGCAGAGCCTCGTTTTAAGACTTCCACGATTTCCAGATTTCCGTATGTCAGAGCACGATGTACGACAGAGTACGCTGCACGACATGTTTGCAGGGGTTATAAGGAGCGTAGTGTTGCAATATACAAGTGGTTAGATGTATCAAATAATACTGATTAATATTTATGTATCCAGTTGAATGAATTGGTCTCAAAAGTCTGGACTGGTCATTGCTCTAAGTTGCGCAGTAGGACGGAACCCAGTCAACAGGAAACGAGACTGTTGTGTAATCAATTTTTTGACTTGTAAGGGAAGGCGTCCGTTCCCAGTTGGTCGTCTTCAGTATCTATTGTGAACACCACGAACCCCAAAACTGCTCTGCACAGTCTCGACATGGACTGAATAAGCCTTTGAATTAGATCTGGTGGAGTTTGGGCCCATTCTGCTTGCAATGCCTGCGACAGTTGATCTACAGTCTGGAGCGCCGGTTGACGTTCACGTATGCGTCGGCAGGACCAAAATAGGGTCTTCTGGCTCAAAGTCCAGCTTCTCGTAAACGATCACAAATGACATGTTTGAGTGACTCCAGGACGTCCAATAACAATGTTTCTATTTTCAACAGTGAGTCGCGGCATAACAATATTCTTTCATGTCGCTAAAAATTGCCAATGACCGTTTAAAAGTCAAACGGACCTATGCAGGCAATGCCCCTGCTCATGAGTCCTCAGAACTGAACATCCACCTTTTTCTCAGTGATGTTTGCATGCAAGCTGACACTTTCGAACGTAAACTTGCATGAAAGCTTCAGAAAATGCGTTTTGCGCTGTGCATTTGTTTCATGTGCACAAACCAGCATTAAAATTACAACAATCAAACACTGATTTTGAAAAATCTTTAAAATGTCATATATCAATAGCATCCGAGCGTTTCTTTTTTGGGTGAGTATATGTTAACACTTTGATAGCAAATTTGCCAACATCAGTTTAAAAGTTTGAAACTCTGAGTCTGATGATCTATGCGTACTTTTATTACATACCTGTCAGCCATATTTGTTTGACACAAGAATAATAGCTGCAACCAGGAGTCTGTCTGTTTGAAAAACAAAGAGAGAAAATCAAATTGCACATGACAAACGGACCTGCTTGTACTTCTGTCGTTTAATGTGGCTACACTGCGTGACTGAATATCAAAGCAAGTCATAAACACCGAAAGTCAAATTCAACATGAAAAGATTTAATTACTCGAAAATACAAGTTCAGATTACATCATCGGTAACATGCAGTGTGCAAACTTTCAATAAACGCGTTTTGTTTTTCATTGATTTAGTAAGTGAAAATGACATTTACTTACGAAAGCTTTTACTAAATGACTTATGTCCCCATGTTTCCCTAGTTATTTTAGCGAGACGGATAAAACTGGCTGCTGAAAACGTTGAAAAGGATGGAAACTCGAGTCCATACTTCATCAAAATGGCGGAAGATATACGGTACAATTCAGGCCAGCCATTCAGCTTTCTTTCAGCTTTCTTTACTTCAGGGGGCGGTGGGGTAGTCTAGTGGTTAAAGCGTTGGCTCGTCACGCCGAAGACCTGGGTTCGATTCCCCACATGGGCACAATGTGTTAAGCCCATTTCTGGTGTCCCCCGCCGTGATATTGCTGGAATATTGCTAAAAGCGGCATAAAACTAAACTCAGTCAGTCTTTACTTCAGCTTCAGTAACAATGGTAGTCGGTCACGCAGACCCTGAAACAATTATGGCCAAGAATGCCCACGCAAGTCGAGAATAGCTTGGAAGTCGAGGTTACCACAGTTTCATGAAAATGAAGAAAGTCTCAGGGCTCCTTTTCATATTATTTTAAGATTATAAGTTAGGAACTTTTTTTTTCTGTAAATATGTACATTTCAGAGACTAGATGTAAGTATATTACATTGGTTGATGTAACACAAGCGACGTATCCTCTTTGCAGTTTGGGACGATAATTAACAGTTGTCATAGCAACAAGGTGCATACATTTTAGTGAAATCACAATACAAACTGGTCAAGCCATCAAGTCATAATTCTAATTACACAGTGAATGATTAATTCGAGTTACATAGTGAATGTTTAATTCGAGTTACATAGTGAATGATTAATTCGAGATACATAGTGAATGTGTAATTCGAGTTACATAGTGAATGATTAATTCGAGTTACATAGTGAATGATTAATTCGAGTTACATAGTGAATGATTAATTCGAGTTACAGAGTGAATGATTAATTCGAGTTACAGGGGGTGAGTATTTAAATCGACTTACAGAGGTGAATGTTCAATTCGAGTTACTGAAGATGAATATTATTTCTAGTCACAGAATGAATAGAATAACATTTAACTGGAGTTACTGAAGATGAATATTATTTCTAGTTACAGAATGAATAGAATAACATTTAACTGGAGTTACTGAAGATGAATATCACTTCTAGTCACAGAATGAATAGAATAACATTTAACTGGAGTTACTGAGGGTGAATATTACTTCTAGTCACAGAATGAATAGAATAACATTTAACTGGAGTTACTGAAGATGAATATTACTTCTAGTTTCAGAATGAATAGAATAACATTTAACTGGAGTTACTGAAGATGAATATTACTTCTAGTTACAGAATGAATAGAATAACATTTAACTGGAGTTACTGAAGATGAATATTATTTCTAGTCACAGAATGAATAGAATAACATTTAACTGGAGTTACTGAAGATGAATATTATTTCTAGTTACAGAATGAATAGAATAACATTTAACTGGAGTTACTGAAGATGAATATTATTTCTAGTCACAGAATGAATAGAATAACATTTAACTGGAGTTACTGAAGATGAATATTATTTCTAGTCACAGAATGAATAGA
Organism: Haliotis rubra; assembly: GCF_003918875.1. Lineage (NCBI taxonomy): Eukaryota > Metazoa > Mollusca > Gastropoda > Lepetellida > Haliotidae > Haliotis > Haliotis rubra. Next base: position 149,088 of record NW_025767699.1, read on the forward strand.
ATAACATTTAACTGGAGTTACTGAAGATGAATATTATTTCTAGTCACAGAATGAATAGAATAACATTTAACTGGAGTTACTGAGGGTGAATATTACTTCTAGTCACAGAATGAATAGAATAACATTTAACTGGAGTTACTGAAGATGAATATTACTTCTAGTTACAGAATGAATAGAATAACATTTAACTGGAGTTACTGAAGATGAATATTATTTCTAGTCACAGAATGAATAGAATAACATTTAACTGGAGTTACTGAAGATGAATATTATTTCTAGTTATAGAATGAACAGAATAACATTTAACTGGAGTTACTGAAGATGAATATTATTTCTAGTCACAGAATGAATAGAATAACATTTAACTGGAGTTACTGAGGGTGAATATTACTTCTAGTCACAGAATGAATAGAATAATATTTAACTGGAGTTACTGAAGATGAATATTACTTCTAGTCACAGAATGAATAGAATAACATTTAACTGGAGTTACTGAGGGTGAATATTATTTCTAGTCACAGAATGAATAGAATAACATTTAACTGGAGTTACTGAAGATGAATATTATTTCTAGTTACAGAATGAATAGAATAACATTTAACTGGAGTTACTGAAGATGAATATTATTTCTAGTCACAGAATGAATAGAATAACATTTAACTGGAGTTACTGAAGATGAATATTACTTCTAGTTACAGAATGAATAGAATAACATTTAACTGGAGTTACTGAGGGTGAATATTATTTCTAGTTACAGAATGAATAGAATAACATTTAACTGGAGTTACTGAGGGTGAATATTATTTCTAGTTACAGAATGAATAGAATAAGATTTAACTGGAGTTATTGAGGGTGAATATTATTTCTAGTTACAGAATGAATAGAATAACATTTAACTGGAGTTACTGAGGGT